>NC_091977.1:374031318-374265729 GCF_044704955.1 Pristiophorus japonicus
CACGCACACAGCCCCACCCCTACACCCCCACCCGCACACACACACACACAACCACCACACACACACACACACACCACCCCCCCCACAAACACCCCCCCCCCCACACACACCCAACCCCCCTCACACACACACACATCCCCCACACGCACACACCCCCTATCCCACCCCCCCCCACACACACTCCCACACACACACACCCCCACACACACACCCCCCATCCCACACAAACACACACCCCCACGCACAGACAGACACACACACACACACACACACACACACACACACACACACACACCCCACACACACACACCCCCCATCCCACACACCCCCCATCCCACACACACACCCCACACCCCCACGCTCACACACACACCCCCACCCCCACGCTCACGCACACAGCCCCACCCCTACACCCCCACACACACCCCCACCCGCACACACACACACACAACCACCCCACACACACACACACCGCCCCACGCCCCCTACACACACACACACCGCCCCACCCCCACACACACACACAGCCCCACCCCCCCCACACACACTGCCACACACACTCCCACTCACACACACACACACACACACACACACACACACACACACACACACACACACACACACACACGCACCCCCCCCCACGCACACACACACCACTCACACACACACACCCCCCATCCCACACACACACACACACACACACACACACACACATACCGCCCCCCCCCCCCACACACACACACACACACACACACACCTCCCATCCCACCCATCCCACCCACATACCCCCACCCTCACACACCCCCACACCCACACACACACCCCCACCCCCACACACACACACACACACACACACACACACACATCCCTCACCCCCCCCCACACACACACACATCCCCCACACGCACACACCCCCCATCCCACCCCCACCCCCACACATACACACATCCCCCACACACACTCCCACACACCCCCCCCCCACCACACACACCCCCCATCCCACCCCCACCCCCACACACAATCCCACCCCCACACGCAATCCCACCCCCACACGCAATCCCACCCCCACACGCAATCCCACCCCCACACGCAATCCCACCCCCACACGCAATCCCACCCCCACACGCAATCCCACCCCCACACGCAATCCCACCCCCACACGCAATCCCACCCCCACACGCAATCCCACCCCCACACGCAATCCCACCCCCACACGCAATCCCACCCCCACACGCAATCCCACCCCCACACGCAATCCCACCCCCACACACACCCCACACACCCCCCACACACCCCCACCCCCACACACACACACCCACCCCCACGCGCAGACAGACACACACACTCACACACACACACCCCCACACACACACCACACACACACACACACACCCCCACATACACACACACATCCCACCCACCCCACACACACCCCACACACATACCCCCACCCTCACACACCCCTACACCCACACACACCCCTACACCCCCACACCCACACCCCCCCCACACCCACACCCACACCCACACCCACACCCACACCCACACACACACACCCCTCACACACCCCCACCCCCACACACAATCCCACCCCCACACACACCCCCACCTACACCCACCATCACACACACCCCCACCCCCACGCACAGACAGACACACACACTCACACACACACCCCCACACACACCCTCCCCACACACACACACCCACCCCACACACACCCCCCCTCACACACACACACACACCACCCCTCCCACACACCACCCCTCCCCCACACACACCCCCACACACACACCCCCACACACACACCCCCACACACACCCCCCCACACACACACACACACACACACACACACCCGATCCCACCCCCCCACCCACACACACACACACACACATACCACCACCCCCACACCCACCCACCTACTTCCCCCCCACACACACTTCCCCCCCCCCCCACACACACACACACACACACACACACACACGCACACGTCTCTCTCTCTGTCAGATACAGAGAGAGAGAGACACTACAGTAAGAGACACCTTCCCTTCACATAAAGGTAGGACTTCTATTTTGTATTTACTGATTACTTATTACTTTGGTCTTGGTGCTTTAGGTGCAGGGTTCCTTCTATTTTTTATTAATTAATTGCTTATTACTCTTTGTGCTTCGTTAAGTGCTTGGTGCTTTAAATGTACTGCTTTGTTTAGTGCTTAGCGCTTTAAATGTGCTTTGCTTCTTTAATGTTGTTGTGAAGGTGTTTATGGAAAATCCTCTAACTTCCCTTCCCCCCCGCTGTTGTGATGTTGATGTGTCCTTTGTGTTTAATGCTTCCCACCCCCCCGTCTCTGGCTGTGCCTGCACTAAACTTAACTCTAGGTAAGGTTTTTCAGAACTTACAAAAGTGGACACTTACTCCATCCTAAGTTAGTTTGTCGTAAGTTTTCACTGCCGAAACTTGCAAACCAGCCTGAGTGGCTGGACACATCCCCTTTTGAAAAAAAAGTACCTTACCTAAAGCCAACCTAAACTAACTCACTAGAACTGGAGCAAACTAATATCTGAGAATTTAAATTTCTAAACTAGTTGCTCAAAAAAACTAGGAGCAACTCCACCCGAAACTTGGGCCCATGATTACTATAGGGGTCCGACAAAAATATCCCTCTGCCATTGATTGGGAAGGGGAGGTAAAACCTTGGAATACTATGGCGGAGGGTGCGATACAGTTGCGCAACATGGCAACACAGGGAGGATTATATCACCAACCATATGGGGGGCCAAATTAGGAGCTCTTCACGGCAGGAATGCGGAGCAGGCTGATGAAGAGTGGCTCTCCTATGATGAGGGGTGCGCTACTCGCAATATTGGGACCAGCCCAAGGGCAGCGGGTGGGGCACACTTGCCTATTGTTAGGACAGTTAGAGGATGTAGAAGATAGTGTGCGAGAGTCGAGAACGGCTAATGTAGAGGGGGATCGGGACCAGCGACAAGGTTCGACCTCTGGGAAAGGTACAGGGTCAGGAAAGACCAAAAAAAGAATTACGCGGAGGGATATGTTCGCGGCTTTACTGAAGGCAGGGGTCCCCAACGAAAAAAATTGATAGAATACATCGCTCCTGTTGGGATTCCATGTGGAAGCAACACTGCGTCCTGGGAACAGGGAAGGGTGAAAGGAGGGAGGTAAGGGAGACTAAGTCGGATAGCGATAAGTCTGCGGATGCGGAGAAACCACCTCCCGCTAGCCTATACCCCAACGTAGAAGAGCTGTGGAAGGCTAGTAATCCCCTTGACTAGGGGTGTGGCCGGGATCCGGGAGTACTCCTCGTTAGAACCACATCAACCCAAGTTCCCGGGGACCTGAGGCCACACATTCCGATTACGATACATTGGCGGGTGGGGGGGGGCGGGGGAACATACAAAGAGATGTTGCTTTACTAGACACAGGGGCAGAAATTACTATTGTCCATGGAAATCCTAGGAAACACACAGGGACCCATATGATGATTAATGGGGTCGGAGAGGCAGAAATGCCCGCTGTCCGAACAACTATCAGAATGGCGTTGGGAAATGGGCCTCCGCGCTGGGTAACGGTCTTAATATCGTCAGTAAAGGAATATATTATTGGGATGGACTTTTTAAAGGGAACCACACACAACACCTCGTTCGGGCGATTCTCATTCGGGATACGGCGATCACTGTAATTGCAGGGGAAGCAAAGTAGGAACCAGTGGTAATACCATGGCCATTGCGTATAGTGACTATGAAACAGTACCAAAGACCTGGGGGATACAAAGAAATAGGGGAAACCATACAAGGGCTCTTGGAGGCGGGCATCATTAGACATGCGGTGTCCCCCTACAATAGCCTGTTTGGCCTGTGCAGAAACCCAACAAAAGTTGGAGGGTGACTGTGGACTACCGACAACTGAACAAGAAGATGCGAGTGGTATGCGGTAATCGACCTGGCCAATGCATTTTTCTCCATTCCAATAGCGAAAGAATCCCAGGACCAGTTTAGATTCACTTGGGAAGGGAGGCAATACACGTTTAAACACCTATCTCAAGGTTACCTACATAGCCCTACCCTATGCCACGGATTGGTGGCCCGGGACCTGGACATGTGCATGTTGGCTCCTAATGTCTCACTGGCACACTACATCGATGATGTACTAATAAGGGGTCCCACTGAGGCAGTGGTGTCAGAAGCCCTAGCTACTTTAGTCCAACACATGCGAGACAGGGGCTGGGAGATAAATCCGAAGAAGGTGCAGGGCCCTAGCCAGACTGTCCAGTTTCTGGGGATCCAATGGTCTCTGGGTGAGCGCTTCATGCCCGAGCCTGTGAAGAATAAAATTCAAGAAATGGCCACCCCCACGAATAAAACTGAGACACAACGGTTTGTGGGACTACTGGGTTACTGGAGGAGACACATACCTCATCTCACGATGTTATTAAAACCACTGTATGCTATAACACGAAAAAAGGCCCACTTCGAGTGGGGAAAGGAACAGCAGGTGGCTTTTGATGCAGCCAAAGAAGCCGTAGCTCAAGCTTTACCCCTAGCCCCGCGAGTGCCTGGGAACCCTTGTGAGCTACAGGTATCCGTTACCAATGATACTGCAGTATGGAGTTTGTGGCAGGTTCAACATGGCACTCGTATACCGTTAGGGTTCTGGTCTAGAAAATTGATAGGTGCTGCTACTCGTTACATTCCATTTGAGAAACAATTATTAGCATGTTATTGGGCCCTAACTGAAACAGAAGGAGGGGATGACAAAGTCAGTTTAAGACCAGACCTACCCATATTATCCTGGGTTCTCTCAGAAAATGAGACACACAAGGTCGGGCGAGCGCAGCAAAGCTCCATAGTGCGCTGAAAATGGTATATCGCAGACAGAGCAAGTAAAGGAAAAGAAGGAATCACCCAACTACATGAGCATGTGGCTGAATACCCACAAGCAGCTGAGAGTGAACTTATGCAGTCATCAGTCAGTCTAACCAAAGACTCACCGATCTCCGGGGGCATGTCTTTTTAACACCTGAAGAGCGTAGCCATGCCTGGTTCACAGAGGGCTCAGCGGTCTGGCGAAATGGCCTTCGGCGATGGCGAGCTGCTGCCTTCAATCAAAAAACCCAGACAATTGTGCATGATGAGGGTGTGGGAGGCTCCAGCCAGCTAGCAGAAATAGCAGCTGTAGTCTTTGCATTAGAAGAGGAACAGCAACATATATACTGACTCATGGGCAGTAGCCAATGGAATGTCGAGCTGGATGCGAAACTGGCATGAACATAACTGGCAAATAACTGGGAAAGCACCTATGGGAACAAATATGGTCCAAAGCCCAGAAGATGAAAATAACTATATCATGTGGACGCTCATATGAAAAACACTTCAAAGACCTCTGAACATAATAACACCATTGATAATATAGCCCGGGTATGGGCTGTCAAAGAGGTGGAAGAGGAAGAATATGGCATAGGCAAGTGGGCCCACCACAAATCTGGACATTTGGACATTCAGGGTACGATACAATGGGCACGAAATAGGGGGTTACATTTGACTACGAACGGTGTTAAACAGATCATAAACACCTGTGAAATTTGTCAAAAGGTGAAGCATTTTCCCCGACAACGACAACCCAGTGCCCATAGTAAGAGAGGAACTCAACCAGCACAAATATGGCAAGTTGATTATGTAGGACCTTTACCATTGCAACAACGGTTCCAATATTTGCTCACTGCTGTTGATACCTATTCTGGACTTTTGATAGCTTATCCAGTGACTAAAGTGAATCAACAAAGTATGGTTAAAGGACTGAAAAATTTAATCACATACTACGGTGAGCCAGCAGAAGTACAATCCGATAATGGGTCGCACTTCACAGGTCAAACAATGCAACAGTGGGCAGTAGACAACGGGATCTATTGGATGTTTCACATACCTTACTATCCGCAAGCTACAGGATTAATAGAACGCATGAATGGACTACTTAAGCAACAGATTAAAATATTAACTCCCACTAACACATTGCAAGGGTGGTTAAAGGTCTTACCACAAGCAGTGCGCAATCTGAATCACCGACCATTGCGGGGGGAAACTCCCATAAGCCACATGTTAGACAAAGTTAGTGTCCCTACTATTGAAAAAGAAAATCAGACTCAGGACACAGTTTGTGAAGGAGGAAAAGTGTGGGTGCAGTACCCCCAGAAACCCTTACAAGCAGGGGAAATCTTAGCGAAAGGACAAGGAAACACTTATTCGGTGCTCCTGACTGGTCAAGATATTCCTCTCTGTGTTGACAAGGGTAAATTGACTAAACGGGGCTGAATTAATATACTTATGCTTCCTCCCACAGGAATTTTGCCCAATGTAGCGACTTACCAATTCGTGTTTGCAAGTCTCTGTGTCTCGTTATCTGTGACTGTGCTACTTCCATCCTCAAACACAGCATGGATGGCCGTATAGGGTGGCGGTTAGCTAACACTGATCGTACGCAAGACAATTTTACCTGTCCTTCCGGGCAAGCCTGCACTATAGGACACTGGAGCGTCACTAGTGACGCATGCAGGTACTGGGGAGGCCCAGAACAGGTGCTATTAACAGTAAGCACGGGGGCCAACATCACGTTATCAATCAAGTGCCAAAAAGATATGACAATGATATGCAATGTGCACTCCAATGTGTCGTTATTGCACAACATCACATGGTTAAGGAATTGGGCCCGCAACATGACGTCACGCAATGACACTATGTCAGGTGAAATTAAGTTAAATGTGTCTCTATGGTATGGATGTACAAATGCCTCCATAATCACTGGTAGGGGGATTATGGGCCACTTTTGGTTAATGCGTGTGGTTAAGCATTCTAAGAGCCCCATGGATCATTTACAACGGCTACATTCTACATGTACACCTGTGCTTACATCCCCACCCATATCAAATCTCACACTGCAAGTCCGGTATGCGGACAAGCCGTCTGACACTTGTAATATAACAACAATTAAAGCAAATCTGAAAACGTCAGTGAGACAAAGGCGTGATATATTAGCCACAATATTAGGAGGCGTAGGAACAGGAATAGGAGCATTAAACTCTATGTATATCGAGACCTTACAAAACAAAATACAAAAGGTAGGGAGACTCACTGTAGATGCAATTCGATTGCGAAATGCATGGGACAGAGGTCTCACAGGACAGATGTTTTCTAGTTGGCTGTCGGATGTAATGTGGTGGGAACACATAGATAAAACTACTTGAGATAGGGATTGTCACCAGGCGACAACAAGAATTAGGTCTTCACACACAATGCATGTTTGACGAAGTAACCCGGCAACTATTAAGGGCCGAGTTAGAACATATTGCCATGTCAGGGCATGCAAATAGTTGGAGCAAAATATTCCACTTCGGCAATAGAAATCTAGGGGTAAAACCTGATATGCAACATGATGACCAGGGGTGTAACTTTACTATGAGAATAGTCAATATCACAAAACCAACATTTGGTGCCAGTTTATAGTGCTTCCCCACCTGTATGGCCAGAATCTGTGGGTACCCAAGTTCAAGGGTGTATGGATTGATGCTAGCAATAGAACTCACCAAGCTCAAGATTCTCAAATATGGCCTTTCGGTATGGTGTGTCCTTTGCACACACCTGTGTTTGAACCATGTTCCCTACAGCATACAGCGGGAACATGTATTTGGGCACGTGTACTATACAATGATACAATTTTACATGAAATCGGACAGAATCATGTTTGTATTACTAGTGTCTATCCCATTTACCTTGATGGTGCCCGTAAAGATCCTCCTCTAAATGCTTGCTTTAAAGATATGCATACCATATATGACCTTCATTCTCATAGGTCATATCGATTGGGACGATGGAAAGATGTTGTGTGCCATCGCACCGTCCTAGACATTACTAACCTTCCTCCCACTGTAGACCTAACTCGTTTAGCTCAATTTCTAAAAGATAACCAAAAGGCCACTTGACAAATTGAGCGAATGAGGGCGTACTCTTCATACTCTGCAAGTTGCTATGAGTTACAGTGAAGGCGCCTTGGTCAGAGTTGCGACAACGGTCACTGACCTTACGGTACACCATTGGTGGGACATCTTTTACGGATGGTTCCCAAAAACATCCGCCGCTTTGAAGCTGTTAATACATCCTATCGTTGTTTTACTAGTCGTGTTATTACTGATATTACTGCTCGTATGTATTCTTTGGTGTGGATTGCGGGCGTTGCTTGCGCATACTCAACGTGCCTTCAACTCGATTATATTACTTAGAATGTCTAAATATCAAGGGTGGATTGTATTGTATAGGGTTAATGACAGGGTTAATTATGATATTCCGACATTCACAGTGTGTTTTCTGCTTCATGCCTCGTGGAATGTTGTTGATGCAGAGAGAGAGAGAGACCTTGATGCACACACAATCTTGTTTATGGGACGATCAGTGCCTCGAGGTCTCGCTTTGTGGAAGAACAGCTGGGGCCTTACAGATTAGGAGTTGGCCATAAGCCACATGCACCCATGTTTGTTCAATAGTATAAAGGAACAGAACTGTCCAGTAGCTCTTTGAACTTCACCTTGGACCGTGATTCGCGAGCGGTGCCGGGACCCCCAAGGCTCCTGACTAGCCGTCGTTGCAGAGTTCCCGACGGGCCGAAGGCTGTGAGCTTTGTTGCATCTTATCATACTTCTCTTTTCTTCGTAAACTGTATTATGTTTCTTTTCTCTCAGTAAACGGTGTTTTATCTTTACTTCATTTGTCTTGTCTCTTATTTAACATTCATCCATATCCTGAACCCGGGTCTATTATTATCGATCCAAAACAGGATCGGAGGGGTAGAGAGAGAGAGAGGAGATCAGAGGGGGGGGGGAAGAGAGAGAGAGGGGATCAGAGGGGGGAGAGAGAGAGGGGATCAGAGGGGGGAGAGAGAGAGGGGATCAGAGGGGGGAGAGAGAGAGTGAGGGGATTGGAGGGGGGAGAGAGAGAGTGAGGGGATTGGAGGGGGGAGAGAGAGAGTGAGGGGATTGGAGGGGGGAGAGAGAGAGTGAGGGGATTGGAGGGGGGAGAGAGAGTGAGGGGATTGGAGGGGGGAGAGAGCGAGGGGATTGGAGGGGGTCGGAGAGCAGGGGTATTGGAGGGGAGAGCGAGGGGGGAGAGAGAGAGAAGGGACTAGAGGGGGGAGAGAGGGGATCGGAGAGGGAGAAGAAATCGGAGGGGGGAGAGAGAGGGAGAAGGAATCGGAGGGGGGAGAGAGAGAGGGGATCGGAGGGGGAGAGAGGGAGAAGGGATCAGAGGGGGGAGAGAGAGCGAGGGGATTGGAATGGGGTGGGAGAGAGAGCAAGGGTATTGGAGGGGGGAGCGAGGGGATCGGAGGGGGGAGAGAGAGAGGGGGGATCGGAATGGGCAGACAGAGAGAGAGGGATCAGACGGGGGGGCGAGAGAGAAGGAGGATCGGAGAGGGGAGAGAGAGGGTATCTGAGGAGGAAGAGAATTTGGGGGAAGCGAGAGAGGGGATCGGAGGGGGGGAGAGAGAGAGAGGCGATCGGAGGTGGGGGGAGAGGGGACTGGAAGGGGAGAGGGGTTCTGAGGGTGGAGAGAGAGGGGATCTGAGGGGGGAAGAGAGAGATGGGGGAAGAGAGTGAAAGAGGGGATCGGAGGGGGGAAGAGAGTGAGAGGATCGATCGGAGGGGGGAAGAGAGTGAGTGAGGGGATCGGAATGAGCAGGTAGAGAGAGAGAAGGGATCGGAGAGGGGAGACAGAGGGGATCGGGGGGCTGGGGAGAGAGAGAGAGAGGGGATTGGAGGGGGGGTGGGGAGAGGGAGAGAGAAAAGAGAGAGAGGAGATCGGAGGGTGGTGGGAGAGGGGGATCGGACGGGGGAGATCAGAGGAGTCGGAGAGAGAGGGGATTGGGGCAGGGGAACAGAGAGAGAGAGGGGATCAGAGGGGGGAGAGAGAGGGGATCGGAGGTTTGGAGAGAGAAGGGGATTCGAGGGCGAGCGAGAAAATGGATCGGAGAGGAGGTCAGAGGGGGAGAGAGAAAGGGGATCGGAGGGGGAGAGAGAAAGGGGATAGGAGAGGGTAGGGGGAGCGAGGGGATCGGAGGGAGGAGAGAGAGAGATAAGATCAGAAGGGGGAGAGAGAGAAAGGATCGGAGGGGGGAGGGAGAGGGGATCGGAGGGGGCAGAGAGAGAGAGGTGATTGGAGGGGGGAGGGAGTGAAAGAGAGAGAGTATCGGTGGAGGGGGGGGGCTGAGAAAGGGGATCGGAGGGGGAGAGAGAAAGAGGGAACCAAAGTGGGAGAAATGGGGTAAGAGAAACAGAAAGTACCGGTGGGGTGAGATAGAGGGAGGATCGGAGGGGGAATAGAGAGATAGGGAATCGGAGAGGGGAGTGAGAGAGAGGAGATCGGAGGCGGAAGAGAGAGCGGGGATTGGAGGGGATGAGAGAGAAAGGGGAACAGAGAGAGAGGTGATCGGAGGGGGCAGAGAGAGAGGGGATCGGAGGGGGGGGGAGAGAGAGGGAACCAAAGTGGGAGAAAGAGGGAATCGGAGGGGGCAGAGAGAGTGGGATCGGACAGGGGGAGAGAGAGGGTATCAGAGGTCGGGAGGTGGGAGAGAGAGAGGGTATTGGAACGGGGAGAGAGGAGGGATCGGAGGGGGGAGAGAAAGAGAGGGGATCAGAGGGGGTGCAGAGAGAGGGGGGATTCGGAGAGAGCAGAGTGAGAGGGGGAGATCCGAGGTGGGCAGAGAGAAGGAGTGGATCAGAGTGCGAAGAGAGAGACAGAGGGGATTGGAGGGGGAGAGAGAGGATCGGGGGGAGAGAGAGTGTGGGGATCAGAGGGGGGAAGAGAGAGGGGTTGCGGGAAGATACAGGATGGGGGCAGAGAGAGAGCGGGGATCGGAGGGGGCAGAGAGGGAGTGGGGATCGGAGAGGGTAGAGACAGAGAGCGGGGATTGGAGGGGTCAGAGTGGGAGAGAGGAGATAGGAGAGGGCAGAGAGAGAAGGGATCGGATGGGGCAGAAAGAGAGGGAATTGGAGGGGGCAGCGAGAGAGAGGGGGGGAATCGGAGGGGTGGGGAGAGAGAAAGAGAGTGGGTCGGAGGGGGCAGAGAGAGAGGGGATCGGAGGGGGGAGAGAGGGGATCGGAGGGGAGAACGGGGGGTGGGGGGAACAGAGAGAGAGGAGATTGGGGGCGGGGAGAGAGAGGGGATCGGAGGGGTGAAAGAGAGAGAGAGGCGATTAGAGGGGTGAAAGAGAGAGTGGGGAGTGGGCGAGGGGATCGGAAAGGGGAGAGAGAGGAGCGATTGAAGGGAGGAGGGAGAGAGAGAGAGAGGAGGATTGGAGGGAGGAGAGAGAAAGAAAGGGTAATCGGAGGGATGGGGGGAGAGAAAGTGGGTGGATCGGAGAGGTGGGGATGGGGGGGAACAGAGAGAGGGGATCGAAGGTTGGGGGAGAGAGGGGGTGATCGAAGGGGGAAGAGAGAGGGGATCGGAGGGGGGGAGAGAGAGGGGGAGCAGAGGGCCAGTGAGAGAGAGGATCGGACGGGGAGAGAGAGACAGGGGATCGAAGAGGGGAGAGAAAGAGGGGGGGATCGGAGGGGTGAGGTGAGAGAAAGAGAGTGGATCGGAGGGGGGAGAGAGAGGGGATTGGAGGGGTGAAAGAGAGAGAGGATCAGAGGGGTGAAAGAGAGAGAGGGGATTGGAGGGGGCAGGGAGAGAGGGGATCAGAGGGGGAGGGAGAGCGCGAGGGGATCGGAGGAGGAGAGAGAGATGGGATCGGAGGGGGAGACAGAGAGGGGATCGGAGGTGAGAAAGAGAGGGAGGGGGTGAGAGAGAGAGTGGAGATCAGAGGGGAGAGAGTGAAATGGGATCGGACGGGTGAGAGAGAGGGAGTCAGAGGGGCAGAGAGAGAAGGGGGGAAGAGAGTGGGGTGATCAGAGGGGGGAACAGAGAGAGGGGATCGGAGGGGGAGGGCGGGAATTGGAGTGGACATGGAGAGAGGGGGAGGGAGAGAGAGAGGAAATAGGACATGCAGAGAGAGAAGGAATGGATCGGAGAGCAGAAGAGAGAGAGAGGGTATCGGAAGGCGGGGGGGTCGGGGAGGAAAGAGAGGGGGGGTCGGGGGGGGGAAGAGAGAGGGGGGATCGGAGGTGGAAGAGAGAGGGGGGATCGGGGGGTGGAAGGGAGAGAGAGAAGGGATCAGAGGGGGGAGAGAGAGAGGGACGGGATCAGAGTGGGGAGAGGTGGCGAGAGGGGTTTCGGAGAGGGGAGAGAGAGAGGGGATCGGAGGGGGAGAGAGAGAACGGGGATCGGAGGAGATCGGAGGGGGCAGAGACAAAGGGGGATCGGATGGGGGTAGAGAGAGAAAGAGGGAGGGAGGGAGAGAGAGAGGGGGGGAATTGGAGAGGGGAGACCAAGGGGATCGAGGGGAGTGAGAGAGAGGGGATCAGAGCGGGTAGAGAGAGAGAGGTGATCAGAGGATCGAGAGAGGGGATCGGAGGGGGCAGAGAGAGAGAGGGGGATCGAAGGGGGGAGAGAGAGAGGGGATCGGAGGGGGCAGAGGGGGGTGCAGAGAGAGGGGAGGAATCGGAGGGCGCAGAGAGAATAGGTGGATCAGAGCGTGACGAGAGAGTGAGGGCATCGGAGAGAGGAGATGGAGGGGATTGGAGGTGGGAGAGAGTGGATCGCAGAGGGGAGAACGAGGGGATCGGAGGCGAGAGAGAGAGAGAGGGGATCGGGGGGAGAGAGAGCGGATCGGAGGGGTGAGAGAGGGAGAGGGTATCAGAGATGGGAGAGAGAGAGGGAGAAGGGATTGGGAGGAGAGAGGGGATCGGGGGGAGAAAGGGGGGATCGGGGGGAGAGAGAGGGGGTCGGGGGGAGAGAGGATCGGAGGTTGGAGAGAGAGATGGGGGATTGGAGGGGGGAGAGGGAGAGAGGGGAATCGAAGGGGGGAGAGAGGTGGGGGGAGAGAGAGAGAGAGAGGGGGAACTGGAGGGGACAGAGAGAGAGGGGGATCGGACAGGGGAAGAGAGGGAGGGTATCGGAGCCGGGGAGGGGGAGAGAGAGAGGGGATCGGAGAGGGGAGAGCGAGGGGATTGGTGGGGGGGAAGACGGGATCGAGGGGAGTGAGAGAGAGGGGATCGGAGGCGGGAGAGAGAGGGGATCGGAAATGAGGGAGAAAAAGAAAGAGAATCGGAGGGGGAGAGAAAGGGGATCAGAAGTGGGGGAGATGGAGGGGGGATCGGAGAAGGGAAGAAGAGAGGGGATCGGAAGGGGGAGAGAGAGGACCGATTGGAGGGAGGAGAGAAGGGATCAGAGTAGGAGAGAGAGAGAGAGGGGATCAGACGGGGAGAGAGAGAGGGGATCAGACGGGGAGAGAGAGAGGGGATCGGACGGGGAGAGAGAGAGAGGGGGGGGTTGGAAGGGTGGGGGAGAGAAAGAGGGTGGAAAAGAGAGATGGGGATGGGGAGAGATAGAGGGAATTGGAGTGGGGGAGAGAGAGAGGTAATCGGAGGGTTGAAAGAGAGAGAGGGGATAAGAGGGGTGAAAGAGAGAGAGGTGATCGGAGGAGGGAGGGAGAGAGGCGATCGGATTGGGAGGGAGAGCGGAGATCAGAGTGGGAGACCGAGAGGGGATCGGTGGGGGAGACAGAGAGGGGATCAGAGGGGGGAAAGAGAGAGAGGGGATCGGAGGACGGAGGGAGAGAGGCGATCGGAGGGGGAGGGAGATTGGAGTGGGAGAGCGAGAGGGGATCGGAGGGGGAGACAGAGAGGGGATCAGAGGAGGAGACAGAGAGGGGATCGGAGGGGGGAAAGAGAAGGAGGGGGTGAGAGAGAGAGGGGATCGGAAGGGTGAGAGTTAAATGGGATCGGACGGGTGAGAGAGAGGGAATCGGAGGGGACAGAGAGAGAAGCGGGGAGAGAGAGAGAGGGGTGATTGGAGGGGGGAACAGAGAGAGAGGGGGGACCGGAGGGGGAGGGCGGGAATTGGAGGGGAGATGGAGAGAGGGGGAGGGAAAGAGATAGAAAATAGGATGTGCAGAGAGAGAGGGAGTGGATCAGAAAGCGGAAGAGAGAGAGAGGGGAACGGAAGGTGGGGAGAGAGAGAGGATCAGAAGAGGGGGAGGGAGGAGATCGGAGGGGGGAACAGAGAGAGAGGGGATCGGAAATGGGGGAGAAAGAGAGGATCGGAGGGGGAGAGAAAGGGGATCAGAAGGGGGGGGAGAGAGGATTGGGGGGAAGAGAGAGAGAGAAGGGATCAGAGGGGGTGAGAGAGAGAGAGAAAGAAGAGATCGGAGGGGGTGAGAGAGAGAGAGAGGGACGGGATCAGAGTGGGGAAAGGTGGAGAGAGGGGGTTCGGAGGGGGGAGAGAGAGGGGGGATCGGAGGGGGCAGAGAGAGAGGGGGATCCGATGGGGGTAGAGAGAGAGAGGGTATCGGAGCGGGGGGGGGGGGGGGAGAGAGAGATGGGATCAGAGAGGGGAGACCGAGGGGATCGAGGGGAGTGAGAGAGAGGGGATCGGAGGCGAGAGAGAGAGAGAGGGGATTGGAGGAGGTCGACAGAGAGAGGGGATCGGAGGAGGTTGACAGAGAGAGGGGATCAGGGCAGGCGGAGAGAGAGAGGTGATCGGAGGGTCGAGAGAGGGGATCGGAGGGGACAGAGAGAGAGAGGGGGATCGGAGGGGGGGAGAGAGAGGGGGGAATCGGAGGGCGCAGAGAGGGGTGGGGGGTCCAGAGGGGGCAGGGAGAATAGGTGGATCAGAGCATGACGAGAGAGTGAGGGCATCGGGGAGAGGAGAGGGAGGGGATCGCAGGGGGGATATAGGCGATCGCAGAGGGGAGAACAAGGGGATCGGGGGGGGAGAGGGGATCGGAGGCGAGAGAGAGATTGGAGGAGGGAGAGAGGGGATCTGGGGGGGAGAGTGGGGATCGGGGGGAGAGAGAGAAGATCGGAGGGGTGTGAGAGCGAGGGAGAGGGGATCGGTGGTGTGAGAGAGAGAGGGAGAGGGGATTGGGGGGAGAGAGGGGATCGGGGGGGGTGAAAGAGAGAGAGAGGCGATTAGAGGGGTGAAAGAGAGAGTGGGGAGTGGGCGAGGGGATCGGAAAGGGGAGAGAGAGGAGCGATTGAAGGGAGGAGGGAGAGAGAGAGAGAGGAGTATTGGAGGGGTGGGGGGAGAGAGAGGGGCGATTGGAGGGAGGAGAGAGAAAGAAAGGGTGATCGGAGGGATGGGGGGAGAGAAAGTGGGTGGATCGGAGAGGGGGAGAGGTGGGGATGGGGGGGAAGAGAGACGGGATTGGAGGGGAGGGAACAGAGAGAGGGGATCGAAGGTTGGGGGAGAGAGGGGGTGATCGAAGGGGGAAGAGAGAGGGGATCGGAGGGGGGGAGAGAGAGGGGGAGCAGAGGGCCAGTGAGAGAGAGGATCGGACGGGGAGAGAGAGACAGGGGATCGAAGAGGGGAGAGAAAGAGGGGGGGATCGGAGGGGTGAGGTGAGAGAAAGAGAGTGGATCGGAGGGGGGAGAGAGAGGGGATTGGAGGGGTGAAAGAGAGAGAGGATCAGAGGGGTGAAAGAGAGAGAGGGGATTGGAGGGGGCAGGGAGAGAGGGGATCAGAGGGGGAGGGAGAGCGCGAGGGGATCGGAGGAGGAGAGAGAGATGGGATCGGAGGGGGAGACAGAGAGGGGATCGGAGGTGAGAAAGAGAGGGAGGGGGTGAGAGAGAGAGTGGAGATCAGAGGGGAGAGAGTGAAATGGGATCGGACGGGTGAGAGAGAGGGAGTCAGAGGGGCAGAGAGAGAAGGGGGGAAAGAGAGAGGGGTGATCAGAGGGGGGAACAGAGAGAGGGGATCGGAGGGGGAGGGCGGGAATTGGAGTGGACATGGAGAGAGGGGGAGGGAGAGAGAGAGGAAATAGGACATGCAGAGAGAGAAGGAATGGATCGGAGAGCAGAAGAGAGAGAGAGGGTATCGGAAGGCGGGGGGGTCAGGGAGGAAAGAGAGGGGGGGTCGGGGGGGGAAGAGAGAGGGGGGATCGGAGGTGGAAGAGAGAGGGGGGATCGGGGGGTGGAAGGGAGAGAGAGAAGGGATCAGAGGGGGGAGAGAGAGAGGGACGGGATTAGAGTGGGGAGAGGTGGAGAGAGGGGTTTCGGAGAGGGGAGAGAGAGAGGGGATCGGAGGGGGAGAGAGAGAACGGGGATCGGAGGAGATCGGAGGGGGCAGAGACAAAGGGGGATCGGATGGGGGTAGAGAGAGAAAGAGGGAGGGAGGGAGAGAGAGAGGGGGGGAATTGGAGAGGGGAGACCAAGGGGATCGAGGGGAGTGAGAGAGAGAGGGGATCAGAGCGGGTAGAGAGAGAGAGGTGATCGGAGGATCGAGAGAGGGGATCGGAGGGGGCAGAGAGAGAGAGGGGGATCGAAGGGGGGAGAGAGAGAGGGGATCGGAGGGGGCAGAGGGGGGTGCAGAGAGAGGGGAGGAATCGGAGGGCGCAGAGAGAATAGGTGGATCAGAGCGTGACGAGAGAGTGAGGGCATCGGAGAGAGGAGATGGAGGGGATTGGAGGTGGGAGAGAGTGGATCGCAGAGGGGAGAACGAGGGGATCGGAGGCGAGAGAGAGAGAGAGGGGATCGGGGGGGGAGAGAGCGGATCGGAGGGGTGAGAGAGGGAGAGGGTATCAGAGATGGGAGAGAGAGAGGGAGAAGGGATTGGGAGGAGAGAGGGGATCGGGGGGAGAAAGGGGGGATCGGGGGGAGAGAGAGGGGGTCGGGGGGAGAGGGGATCGGAGGTTGGAGAGAGAGATGGGGGATTGGAGGGGGGAGAGGGAGAGAGGTGGGGGGAGAGAGAGAGAGAGAGGGGGAACTGGAGGGGACAGAGAGAGAGGGGGATCGGACAGGGGAAGAGAGGGAGGGTATCGGAGCCGGGGAGGGGGAGAGAGAGAGGGGATCGGAGAGGGGAGAGCGAGGGGATTGGTGGGGGGGAAGACGGGATTGAGGGGAGTGAGAGAGAGGGGATCGGAGGCGGGAGAGAGAGGGGATCGGAAATGAGGGAGAAAAAGAAAGAGAATCGGAGGGGGAGAGAAAAGGGATCAGAAGTGGGGGAGATGGAGGGGGGATCGGAGAAGGGAAGAAGAGAGGGGATCGGAAGGGGGAGAGAGAGGACCGATTGGAGGGAGGAGAGAAGGGATCAGAGTAGGAGAGAGAGAGAGAGGGGATCAGACAGGGAGAGAGAGAGGGGATCAGACGGGGAGAGAGAGAGGGGATCGGACGGGAAGAGAGAGAGAGGGGGGGGTTGGAAGGGTGGGGGAGAGAAAGAGGGTGGAAAAGAGAGATGGGGATGGGGAGAGATAGAGGGAATTGGAGTGGGGGAGAGAGAGAGGTAATCGGAGGGTTGAAAGAGAGAGAGGGGATAAGAGGGGTGAAAGAGAGAGAGGTGATCGGAGGAGGGAGGGAGAGAGGCGATCGGATTGGGAGGGAGAGCGGAGAGCAGAGTGGGAGACCGAGAGGGGATCGGTGGGGGAGACAGAGAGGGGATCAGAGGGGGGAAAGAGAGAGAGGGGATCGGAGGACGGAGGGAGAGAGGCGATCGGAGGGGGAGGGAGATTGGAGTGGGAGAGCGAGAGGGGATCGGAGGGGGAGACAGAGAGGGGATCAGAGGAGGAGACAGAGAGGGGATCGGAGGGGGGAAAGAGAAGGAGGGGGTGAGAGAGAGAGGGGATCGGAAGGGAGAGAGTTAAATGGGATCGGACGGGTGAGAGAGAGGGAATCGGAGGGGACAGAGAGAGAAGCGGGGAGAGAGAGAGAGGGGTGATTGGAGGGGGGAACAGAGAGAGAGGGGGGACCGGAGGGGGAGGGCGGGAATTGGAGGGGAGATGGAGAGAGGGGGAGGGAAAGAGATAGAAAATAGGATGTGCAGAGAGAGAGGGAGTGGATCAGAAAGCGGAAGAGAGAGAGAGGGGAACGGAAGGTGGGGAGAGAGAGAGGATCAGAAGAGGGGGAGGGAGGAGATCGGAGGGGGGAACAGAGAGAGAGGGGATCGGAAATGGGGGAGAAAGAGAGGATCGGAGGGGGAGAGAAAGGGGATCAGAAGGGGGGGGAGAGAGGATTGGGGGGGAAGAGAGAGAGAGAAGGGATCAGAGGGGGTGAGAGAGAGAGAGAAAGAAGAGATCGGAGGGGGTGAGAGAGAGAGAGAGGGACGGGATCAGAGTGGGGAAAGGTGGAGAGAGGGGGTTCGGAGGGGGGAGAGAGAGGGGGGATCGGAGGGGGCAGAGAGAGAGGGGGATCCGATGGGGGTAGAGAGAGAGAGGGTATCGGAGCGGGGGGGGGGGGGGAGAGAGAGATGGGATCAGAGAGGGGAGACCGAGGGGATCGAGGGGAGTGAGAGAGAGGGGATCGGAGGCGAGAGAGAGAGAGAGGGGATTGGAGGAGGTCGACAGAGAGAGGGGATCGGAGGAGGTTGACAGAGAGAGGGGATCAGGGCAGGCGGAGAGAGAGAGGTGATCGGAGGGTCGAGAGAGGGGATCGGAGGGGACAGAGAGAGAGAGGGGGATCGGAGGGGGGGAGAGAGAGGGGGGAATCGGAGGGCGCAGAGAGGGGTGGGGGGTCCAGAGGGGGCAGGGAGAATAGGTGGATCAGAGCATGACGAGAGAGTGAGGGCATCGGGGAGAGGAGAGGGAGGGGATCGCAGGGGGGATATAGGCGATCGCAGAGGGGAGAACAAGGGGATCGGGGGGGGAGAGGGGATCGGAGGCGAGAGAGAGATTGGAGGAGGGAGAGAGGGGATCTGGGGGGGAGAGTGGGGATCGGGGGGAGAGAGAGAAGATCGGAGGGGTGTGAGAGCGAGGGAGAAGGGATCGGTGGTGTGAGAGAGAGAGGGAGAGGGGATTGGGGGGAGAGAGGGGATCGGGGGGGGTGAAAGAGAGAGAGAGGCGATTAGAGGGGTGAAAGAGAGAGTGGGGAGTGGGCGAGGGGATCGGAAAGGGGAGAGAGAGGAGCGATTGAAGGGAGGAGGGAGAGAGAGAGAGAGGAGTATTGGAGGGGTGGGGGGAGAGAGAGGGGCGATTGGAGGGAGGAGAGAGAAAGAAAGGGTGATCGGAGGGATGGGGGGAGAGAAAGTGGGTGGATCGGAGAGGGGGAGAGGTGGGGATGGGGGGGAAGAGAGACGGGATTGGAGGGGAGGGAACAGAGAGAGGGGATCGAAGGTTGGGGGAGAGAGGGGGTGATCGAAGGGGGAAGAGAGAGGGGATCGGAGGGGGGGAGAGAGAGGGGGAGCAGAGGGCCAGTGAGAGAGAGGATCGGACGGGGAGAGAGAGACAGGGGATCGAAGAGGGGAGAGAAAGAGGGGGGGATCGGAGGGGTGAGGTGAGAGAAAGAGAGTGGATCGGAGGGGGGAGAGAGAGGGGATTGGAGGGGTGAAAGAGAGAGAGGATCAGAGGGGTGAAAGAGAGAGAGGGGATTGGAGGGGGCAGGGAGAGAGGGGATCAGAGGGGGAGGGAGAGCGCGAGGGGATCGGAGGAGGAGAGAGAGATGGGATCGGAGGGGGAGACAGAGAGGGGATCGGAGGTGAGAAAGAGAGGGAGGGGGTGAGAGAGAGAGTGGAGATCAGAGGGGAGAGAGTGAAATGGGATCGGACGGGTGAGAGAGAGGGAGTCAGAGGGGCAGAGAGAGAAGGGGGGAAAGAGAGAGGGGTGATCAGAGGGGGGAACAGAGAGAGGGGATCGGAGGGGGAGGGCGGGAATTGGAGTGGACATGGAGAGAGGGGGAGGGAGAGAGAGAGGAAATAGGACATGCAGAGAGAGAAGGAATGGATCGGAGAGCAGAAGAGAGAGAGAGGGTATCGGAAGGCGGGGGGGTCAGGGAGGAAAGAGAGGGGGGGTCGGGGGGGGAAGAGAGAGGGGGGATCGGAGGTGGAAGAGAGAGGGGGGATCGGGGGGTGGAAGGGAGAGAGAGAAGGGATCAGAGGGGGGAGAGAGAGAGGGACGGGATTAGAGTGGGGAGAGGTGGAGAGAGGGGTTTCGGAGAGGGGAGAGAGAGAGGGGATCGGAGGGGGAGAGAGAGAACGGGGATCGGAGGAGATCGGAGGGGGCAGAGACAAAGGGGGATCGGATGGGGGTAGAGAGAGAAAGAGGGAGGGAGGGAGAGAGAGAGGGGGGGAATTGGAGAGGGGAGACCAAGGGGATCGAGGGGAGTGAGAGAGAGAGGGGATCAGAGCGGGTAGAGAGAGAGAGGTGATCGGAGGATCGAGAGAGGGGATCGGAGGGGGCAGAGAGAGAGAGGGGGATCGAAGGGGGGAGAGAGAGAGGGGATCGGAGGGGGCAGAGGGGGGTGCAGAGAGAGGGGAGGAATCGGAGGGCGCAGAGAGAATAGGTGGATCAGAGCGTGACGAGAGAGTGAGGGCATCGGAGAGAGGAGATGGAGGGGATTGGAGGTGGGAGAGAGTGGATCGCAGAGGGGAGAACAAGGGGATCGGAGGCGAGAGAGAGAGAGAGGGGATCGGGGGGGGAGAGAGCGGATCGGAGGGGTGAGAGAGGGAGAGGGTATCAGAGATGGGAGAGAGAGAGGGAGAAGGGATTGGGAGGAGAGAGGGGATCGGGGGGAGAAAGGGGGGATCGGGGGCAGAGAGAGGGGGTCGGGGGGAGAGGGGATCGGAGGTTGGAGAGAGAGATGGGGGATTGGAGGGGGGAGAGGGAGAGAGGGGAATCGAAGGGGGGAGAGAGGTGGGGGGAGAGAGAGAGAGAGAGGGGGAACTGGAGGGGACAGAGAGAGAGGGGGATCGGACAGGGGAAGAGAGGGAGGGTATCGGAGCCGGGGAGGGGGAGAGAGAGAGGGGATCGGAGAGGGGAGAGCGAGGGGATTGGTGGGGGGGAAGACGGGATTGAGGGGAGTGAGAGAGAGGGGATCGGAGGCGGGAGAGAGAGGGGATCGGAAATGAGGGAGAAAAAGAAAGAGAATCGGGAGGGGAGAGAAAGGGGATCAGAAGCGGGGGAGATGGAGGGGGGATCGGAGAAGGGAAGAAGAGAGGGGATCGGAAGGGGGAGAGAGAGGACCGATTGGAGGGAGGAGAGAAGGGATCAGAGTAGGAGAGAGGGAGAGAGGGGATCAGACGGGGAGAGAGAGAGGGGATCAGACGGGGAGAGAGAGAGGGGATCGGACGGGGAGAGAGAGAGAGGGGGGGGTTGGAAGGGTGGGGGAGAGAAAGAGGGTGGAAAAGAGAGATGGGGATGGGGAGAGATAGAGGGAATTGGAGTGGGGGAGAGAGAGAGGTAATCGGAGGGTTGAAAGAGAGAGAGGGGATAAGAGGGGTGAAAGAGAGAGAGGTGATCGGAGGAGGGAGGGAGAGGGCCAATCGGATTGGGAGGGAGAGCGGAGATCAGAGTGGGAGACCGAGAGGGGATCGGTGGGGGAGACAGAGAGGGGATCAGAGGGGGGAAAGAGAGAGAGGGGATCGGAGGACGGAGGGAGAGAGGCGATCGGAGGGGGAGGGAGAGCGGAGATTGGAGTGGGAGAGCGAGAGGGGATCGGAGGGGGAGACAGAGAGGGGATCAGAGGAGGAGACAGAGAGGGGATCGGAGGGGGGAAAGAGAAGGAGGGGGTGAGAGAGAGAGGGGATCGGAAGGGAGAGAGTTAAATGGGATCGGACGGGTGAGAGAGAGGGAATCGGAGGGGACAGAGAGAGAAGCGGGGAGAGAGAGAGAGGGGTGATTGGAGGGGGGAACAGAGAGAGAGGGGGGACCGGAGGGGGAGGGCGGGAATTGGAGGGGAGATGGAGAGAGGGGGAGGGAAAGAGATAGAAAATAGGATGTGCAGAGAGAGAGGGAGTGGATCAGAAAGCGGAAGAGAGAGAGAGGGGAACGGAAGGTGGGGAGAGAGAGAGGATCAGAAGAGGGGGAGGGAGGAGATCGGAGGGGGGAACAGAGAGAGAGGGGATCGGAAATGGGGGAGAAAGAGAGGATCGGAGGGGGAGAGAAAGGGGATCAGAAGGGGGGGGAGAGAGGATTGGGGGGAAGAGAGAGAGAGAAGGGATCAGAGGGGGTGAGAGAGAGAGAGAAAGAAGAGATCGGAGGGGGTGAGAGAGAGAGAGAGGGACGGGATCAGAGTGGGGAGAGGTGGAGAGAGGGGGTTCGGAGGGGGGAGAGAGAGGGGGGATCGGAGGGGGCAGAGAGAGAGGGGGATCCGATGGGGGTAGAGAGAGAGAGGGTATCGGAGCGGGGGGGGGGGGAGAGAGAGATGGGATCAGAGAGGGGAGACTGAGGGGATCGAGGGGAGTGAGAGAGAGGGGATCGGAGGCGAGAGAGCGAGAGAGAGAGAGAGGGGATTGGAGGAGGTCGACAGAGAGAGGGGATCGGAGGAGGTTGACAGAGAGAGGGGATCAGGGCAGGCGGAGAGAGAGAGGTGATCGGAGGGTCGAGAGAGGGGATTGGAGGGGACAGAGAGAGAGAGGGGGATCGGAGGGGGGGAGAGAGAGGGTATCGGAGGGGGCAGAGAGTGGGGGGAATCGGAGGGCGCAGAGAGGGGTGGAGGGTCCAGAGGGGGCAAGGAGAATAGGTGGATCAGAGCATGACGAGAGAGTGAGGGCATCGGGGAGAGGAGAGGGAGGGGATCGCAGGGGGGATATAGGCGATCGCAGAGGGGAGAACAAGGGGATCGGGGGGGAGAGGGGATCGGAGGCGAGAGAGAGATTGGAGGAGGGAGAGAGGGGATCTGGGGGGGAGAGTGGGGATCGGGGGGAGAGAGAGAAGATCGGAGGGGTGTGAGAGAGAGGGAGAGGGGATCGGTGGTGTGAGAGAGAGAGGGAGAGGGGATTGGGGGGAGAGAGGGGATCGGGGGGAGAGAGAGGGGATCGGAAGTGAGAGAGAGAGAGATGGGGGATTAGAGGGAGGAGAGAGAGAGGGGAACCGAAGGGGGGAGAGAGAAGGGATCGGAGGGGGAGAGAGGGAATCAGAGGGGGAGAGGGCTAGGGGAGAGAGGGGATTGGAGGGGGCAGGGAGAGAGAGGGGATCGGAGGGGGCAGGGAGAGACAGGGGATTTGAGGGGGCAGAGAGAGAGAGAGGGGATCGGAGTGGGCAGAGAGAGAGAGGGGGGATTGGAGGGGGCAGGGAGAGAGGGGATTTGAGGGAGCAGAGAGAGAGAGGGGATCGGAGGGGGCAGAGAGAGAGAGAGGGAATTGGAGGGGGGAGAGAGATGGGGGAGAGAGAGAGATTGGATCGGAGGGGGGAGAGAGAATGGATCGGAGGGGGGAGAGAGAGAGGGGTTCGGAAGGGGGAGAGAGAGGGGCGATCGGAGAGAGGAGAGAGAAAGAGAAGGGATCGGACGGGGAGAGAGAGAGAATGGATCGGAGGGGGAGAGAGAGCATATCGGAGGGTGAAGAGAGAGAGAGGGGATTGGAGGGGACAGAGAGAGAGGGGGTCGGACGGGGGGAGAGAGAGAGGGTATCGGAGCCGGGGGGAGAGAGAGAGGGGATCGGAGAGGGGAGAGCGAGGGGATGGATGGGGGGGAGACGGGATTGAGGGGAGTGAGAGAGAGGGGATCGGAGGCGGGAGAGAGAGGGGGATCGGAAGGGGGGGGAGAAAAGGATCAGAAGCGGGAGATAGAGGGGGGATCGGAGGGGGGAAGAGAGAGAGGGAATCAGAAGGGGGAGAGAGAGGGGCGATTGGAGGGAGGAGAGAGGGGAGCGGATGTGGAGAGAGAGAGAGGGGATCGGACGGGGAGAGAGAGAGGGGAGGATCGAAGGGGTGGGGGGAGAGAAAGAGGGTAGATCGGAGTGGGGGGGGAAGAGAGAGGGGATCGGAGTGGTGAAAGAGAGAGGGGGATCAGAGGGGTGAAAGAGAGAGAGGGGATCGGAGGGGGTAGAGAGAGAAGGGGAGGGAGAGCGGAGATCGGAGGGGGAGACCGAGGGGATTGGAGGGGAAGACAGAGAAGGGATCGGGGGGGGGAAAGAGAGGGAGAGGGTCGGAGGGGAGAGAGTGAAATGGGATCGGACGGGTGAGAGAGAGGGAATCGGAGGGGACAGAGAGAGAGAGAGGGGTGATCGGAGGGGGAAACAGAGAGAGGGGATCAGAGGGGGGAACAGAGAGAAAGGGGACCGGAGGGTAGAGGACGGGAATTAGAGGGGAGATGGAGAGAGAGCAGAGGGAGAGAGAGAGGAAATAGGATGTGCAGAGAGAGAGGGAGTGGATCGGAGAGCGGAAGAGAGAGAGAGAGGATCGGAAGGCGGGGAGAGAGAGAGGATCAGAAGAGGGGGAGGGAGAGGAGATCGGAGGGGGGAACAGAGAGAGAGGGGATCATAAATGGGGGAAAAAGAGAAAGAGGATCGGAGGGGGAGAGAAAGGGGATCAGACGGGGGGAGTGAGAGAGGGGACTGGTGGGGGAAGAGAGAGAGGGGGGATTGGGGGGCGGGGAAAGAGAGAGAGAGAAGGGATCGGAAGGGGAAGAGAGAGAGAGGGATGGGATCAAATTGGGGAGAGGTGGAGAGAGGAGGTTCGGAGGGGGAGAGAGAGAGGGGATCGGAGGGGGGAGACAGAGAAAGGGGATCGGAGGAGATCGACAGAGAGAGGGGATCAGAGGGGGAGAGAGAGAGAGAGGGTATCGGAGGGAGCAGAGAGAGAGAGAGGGTTTCGGAGAGGGCAGAGAGAGAGGGGATCGGCGGGGGGTGAGAGAGAGGGGAGTGGAGGGGAGAGAGAGAGAGGGTATCGGAGGGGGCAGAGAGGGGGGCGCGGAGAGAGAGGGGGATCGCAGGGCGCAGAGAGAGAGCGGATCAGAGCAGGAAGAGAGAGAGAGGGGATCGGGGGAGAGAGAGGATCGAGGGGAGTGAGAGAGAAGGGATCGGATATGGGAGAGTGCGTGATCGGAGGGGGGAGAGAGAGGATCAGGGAGGGGAGAGAGAGAGAGAGCAACTGGATCAGAGGAGGGAGAGAGAGGGGGTATCGGAGGGGGGAGTGAGGGGGATCGGAAGAGGAGAGAGAGGGGGGGCTCGGAGGTGGGAGTGAGAGAGGGAGAGTGGATGGGGGAGGGAGAGAGAGAGAGAGGTGGGGATGAGGGGAGAGGGAGGAGGGGGGAGAGAGGGAGGGGATCGGAGGAGGGAATAGAGAGAGAGGGGATCGGAGGGGAAGCGCGAGAGAGGGGATCGGAATGGAGGGAGAGAGAGAGGGGATTGGAGGTGGAAACATAGAAATAGAAAATAGGTGCAGGAGTAGGCCATTCAGCCCTTCTAGCCTGCACCGCCATTCAATGAGTTCATGGCTGAACATGCAACTTCAGTACCCCATTCCTGCTTTCACGCCATACCCCTTGATCCACCGAGTAGTAAGGACTTCATCTAACTCCCTTTTGAATATATTTAGTGAATTGGCCTCAACTACTTTCTGTGGTAGAGAATTCCACAGGTTCACCACTCTCTGGGTGAAGAAGTTTCTCCTTATCTCGGTCCTAAATGGCTTACCCCTTATCCTTAGACTGTGACCTCTGGTTCTGGACTTCCCCAACATTGGGAACATTCTTCCTGCATCCAACCTGTCCAAACCCGTCAGAATTTTAAACGTTTCTATGAGGTCCCCTCTCACTCTTCTGAACTCCAGTGAATACAAGCCCAGTTGATCCAGTCTTTCTTGATAGGTCAGTCCCACCATCCCGGGAATCAGTCTGGTGAATCTTCGCTGCACTCCCTCAATAGCAAGAATGTCCTTCCTCAAGTTAGGAGACCAAAACTGTACACAATACTCCAGGTGTGGCCTCACCAAGGCCCTGTACAACTGTAGCAACATCTCCCTGCCCCTGTACTCAAATCCCCTCGCTATGAAGGCCAACATGCCATTTGCTTTCTTAACCGCCTGCTGTACCTGCATGCCAACCTTCAATGACTGATGTACCATGACATCCAGGTCTCGTTGCACCTTCCCTTTTCCTAATCTGTCACCATTCAGATAATAGTCTGTCTCTCTGTTTTTACCACCAAAGTGGATAACCTCACATTTATCCACATTATACTTCATCTGCCACGCATTTGCCCACTCACCTAACCTATCCAAGTCACTCTGCAGCCTCATAGCATCCTCCTCGCAGCTCACACTGCCACCCAACTTAGTGTCATCCGCAAATTTGGAGATACTACATTTAATCCCCTCGTCTAAATCATTAATGTACAATGTAAACAACTGGGGCCCCAGCACAGAACCCTGCGGTACCCCACTAGTCACTGCCTGCCATTCCGAAAAGTACCCATTTACTCCTACTCTTTGCTTCCTGTCTGACAACCAGTTCTCAATCCACGTCAGCACACTACCCCCAATCCCATGTGCTTTAACTTTGCACATTAATCTCCTGTGTGGGACCTTGTCGAAAGCCTTCTGAAAGTCCAAATATACCACATCAACTGGTACTCCTTTGTCCACTTTATTGGAAACATCCTCAAAAAATTCCAGAAGATTTGTCAAGCATGATCTCCCTTTCACAAATCCATGCTGACTTGGACCTATCATGTCACCATTTTCCAAATGCGCTGCTATGACATCCTTAATAATTGATTCCATCATTTTACCCACTACTGAGGTCAGGCTGACCGGTCTATAATTCCCTGCTTTCTCTCTCCCTCCTTTTTTAAAAAGTGGGGTTACATTGGCTACCCTCCACTCGATAGGAACTGATCCAGAGTCAATGGAATGTTGGAAAATGACTGTCAATGCATCCGCTATTTCCAAGGCCACCTCCTTAAGTACTCTGGGATGCAGTCCATCAGGCCCTGGGGATTTATCGGCCTTCAATCCCATCAATTTCCCCAACATAATTTCCCGACTAATAAAGATTTCCCTCAGTTCCTCCTCCTTACTAGACCCTCTGACCACTTTTATATCCGGAAGGTTGTTTGTGTCCTCCTTAGTGAATACTGAACCAAAGTACTTGTTCAATTGGTCTGCCATTTCTTTGTTCCCCGTTATGACTTCCCCTGATTCTGACTGCAGGGGACCTACGTTTGTCTTTACTAACCTTTTTCTCTTTACATACCTATATACGGAGAGATAGAGGGGATCGGAATGGGGGGGGAGAGAGAGAGAGGGCATTGGAGAGAGAGAGAGAGAGAGAGGGCATTGGAGGGAGAGAGAGAGGGGGGATCGGAGGGGGAGAGAGGGGATCGGAGGGGGAACAGAGAGAGGGGTTCGGAAGGGGGGAGAGCGAGAGAGGGGATCAGAGGGGGAGAGAGAGGGAATTGGAGGGGGGAGAGATAAGGGATCGGAGGGGGGAGAGAGGGGGGCTCGGAAGTGGGGGTGAGAGAGGGAATGCGGGGTGGAGAGGGAGAGTGGATGGGGGGGAGAGAGACAGGGTGTAGGGGAGGGGAGAGAGGGCGGGGAACGGAGGAGTGAACAGAGAGAGAGGGGATCGGAGGTGGGGAGAGAGAGAGGGGAACAGAGAGAGAGGGGATCCGAATTGCGGGGGGGGAAGAGAGAGAGGGGATTGGAGGTGAGCGAGGCAATCGGAGTAGTGAGAGAGAAAAAGAGAGATGGGATTGGAGGGGTGAGAGAGAGGGGGGTGCATCGGAGGAGGTGAGAGAAAAGGGGGCTCGGAAGTGGGAGTGAGGGAGGGAATGCGGAGAGGGAGAGTGGATGGGGGGGAGACAGAGAGTGGGGATAAGGGGAGAGGGAGGAAGGGGAGAGAGAGGGAGGGAATCGGAGGGGGGAGAGAGAGGGGAGCAGAGGGGATCGGAGGGAAGGGAGTGGAGGGGGTAGATAGAGGTGATTGGATGGGAGTGAGGGGATCTAAGGGGGGAGAGAGAGAGAGGGGATCGGAGCGGGGAGAGAGAGAGTGTGGATCTGAGGTGATACGTCCTTACTATACAGTATACAGTACACGAGGCCCATGCTTGAGAGAAGGTCAGTCTGTGACTTGTCCTTTATTCCTTAGCACTCAAGTGATGAAGGTGGGTGGAGCTTCCCCTTTTATACCTGAAGGTCCAGTTTAGGAATGTCTCCCACCTAGTGATCATTGTTCTCACGGTGTACAACTTAGGTCAGATTATACATGGGTTACAATGCTGGTTGAATACATGACATCACCTCCCACCCAAGTCTTATTGGGATCACAGGTTGAGTCTCTCTGGTGGTTTACGCTCTCTTGTAGAGCGCCTGAGTTGTGGCTCCGGTTGTTGGGCGCTGGCCTGAGTGTCTGCTGTTTGCAGTGCCTCAGGCCTATCCAGACTGCCCACAGTGATTGAGCTCTCCTCCCTTTGGTTCTGGTGTTCGGTCACCTGTGGTGGAGTGAACTCTACATCTTGTTCTTCCTCTGCTTCTTCTACTAGGGTTGCTGAACCTCCTTTTTGTTTGATCCATGTGTTTGCGGCAGATTTGTCCATTGGTAAGTTTAACTACCAGAATCCTATTTCCCTCTTTGGCAACCACAGTGCCTGCGAGCCATTTGGGCCCTGCAGCGTAGTTGAGGACAAAAACAGGATCATTTACATCAATACATCGCGCCCTCGCATTCCTGTCATGGTAGTCATATTGTGGTTGGCGCCTGCTCTCGACAATTTCTTTCATGGTAGGGTGTATAAGGGATAGCCGGGTTTTGAGCGTCCTTTTCATTAGCAGCTCTGCGGGTGGAACCTCTGTGAGCGAGTGTGGTCGGGATCTATAGGCCAACAGGAGGCGTGATAAGCACCTTTGTATGGAACCCCCTTGGATTCTGAGCATCCCCTGTTTAATTATCTGCACTGCTCGTTCTGCCTGGCCGTTTGAGGCCGGCTTGAACGGTGCCGTTCTGACATGGTTAATTCCATCGCCTGCCATGAAGTCCTGGAATTCAGTGCTTGTGAAGCACGGGCCATTATCGCTGACCAAGACGTCCGGTAGACCGTGGGCGGCGAACATTGCCCGTAGACTTTCTACCGTGGCAGAGGATGTGCTTGAATTTAAAATGGCACACTCGATCCATTTGGAGTAGGCGTCTACTACAACCAAAAACATTTTTCCCATGAAAGGACCTGCGTAGTCCACATGGATGCGTGACCAAGGCTTGGCGGGCCATGGCCAGGGGCTAAGGGGGGCTTCCCTGGGCGCATTGCCCAGCTGGGCACACGTGTTGCACCTGCGAACACAAAGTTCCAGATCTGCGTCTATCCCTGGCCACCAAACGTGTGACCTGGCAATTACCTTCATCGTGACAATACCCGGGTGCCCATTGTGGAGTTCTCTGATAAACACCTCTCTGCCCATCTGGGGCATGACTATGTGGTTTCCCCACAGTAGGCAATCGAGAGTTCATCCCTGCACCTGTGAAATGGTTTAAATTCTTCAGGGCATGCCCTGTACGTGGCTGCCCAGTCCCCATTCAGGACACATTTCTTGACTAGAGACAATAGCGGGTCTCTATCTGTCCAGACTTTAATCTGACGGGCTGTCACGGGTGAGCCTTCGCTTCCGAAAGCTTCAACAGCCATGACCCTCTCAGCAGCATGCTCGGTAGTCCCCTCAGTGGTGGCTAGTGGGAGCCTGCTGAGTGCATCGGCGCAGTTTTCAGTGCCCGATCTGTGCCGAATTGTATAGTCATAGGCGGCTAACGTGAGTGCCCACCTTTGTATGCGGGCCGATGCGTTTGCATTCATGGCCTTGTTGTCGGCCAAAAGGGATGTTAGGGGTTTGTGATCTGTCTCCAGCTCAAATTTCTTGCCAAACAGGTACTGGTGCATTTTCTTTACCGCATTTACACATGCGAGTGCCTCCTTTTCTACCATCCCGTAACCCCTTTCTGCCTGGGACAGACTCCTGGAGGCATAAGCTACCGGCTGTAACTGACCCTTGACATTGACATGCTGCAACACACACCCACCACCATAGGACGACGCATCACACGTTAACACAAGTTTCTTACATGGGTCGTACAGTGTTAACAGATTGTTGGAACTTAACAAATTGCATGCTCTATTAAAAGCCCTTTCCTGGTGTCCCCCAAGACCCATTCGCGACCTTTGCATAGGAGCACGTGTAGCGGCTCTAGCAGCGTGCTCAATTTGGGAAGAAAGTTACAAAAATAGTTCAGGAGCCCCAGGAACGAACGCAGCTCTGTCGTGTTGCGGGGTCTGGGTGCTCTCTGGATCGCTTCCGTCTTGGACGCAGTAGGGCTGATCCCGTCTGCTGCTACCCTCATCCCCAGGAATTCTATCTCTGGAGCTAGGAAGACGCACTTCGCCTTTTTCAGTCGCAGCCCTACCCGGTCCAGTCTGCGTAGCACCTCCTCCAGGTTGTGGAGGTGTTCTTCAGTATCGTAACCCGTGATGAGGATGTCGTCCTGAAAAACCACCGTCCCTGGAACCGACTTGAGGAGGCTTTCCATATTTCGTTGGAAGATCGCGGTGGCCGAGCGAATCCCGAACAGACATCTGTTGTACTCAAACAACCCCTTGTGTGTCGTGATGGTGGTCAGCTTCTTCGACTCACTCACCAGCTCCTGGGTCATGTAGGCTGAGGTCAGGTCCAATTTTGAAAAAAGTTTGCCACCGGATAGCGTCGCAAAGAGGTCCTCCGCTCTTGGTAGCGGGTACTGGTCTTGGAGTGACACCCGATTGATGGTGGCCTTGTACTCACCACATATCCTGACCGACCCATCTGCCTTGAGCACCGGCACAATCGGGCTCGCCCAGTCACTGAATTCGACTGGCGAGATGATGCCTTCCCTCAACAGGCGGTCCAATTCGCATTCTATCTTTTCCCGCATCATGTACGGCACCGCTCTGGCCTTGTGGTGTACTGGCCTGGTGTCCGGGTTTATGTGAATCACTACCTTGGCCCCCATGAAAGTGCCGATGCCGGGTTGAAATAATGAGTCAAATTTGTCCAGGATCAGTGAGCATGATACTCGCTCCACAGAGGAAATTGCATTGACATCGCCCCATTTCCAGTTCACGACAGCAAGCCAACTCCTCCCCAGTAGTGCGGGACCATCCCCTGGAACAATCCAGAGTGGCAACCTGTTCTTCGAATCTTTGTGGATCACGACTACCGTGGCGCTGGAATGATCTGCTTTGTGTAAGTCCGTAGCTGTGCGTCAATCGGCGATAATTTTGGCCTCCTGGCCTTGGATGCCCACAACTTTTCGAACTGTTTGATACCCATCAGGGACTGGCTGGCCCCCGTATCTAGCTCCATTGATACTGGGATGCCATTGAGGAGCACTTTCATCATTATCGGTGGCGTCCTGGTGTATGAACTGTATACGTGCTCCACATGAACTCGCTGAACTTCAAGCTTCCAGCGATTTCCCCCAGCGTTCATTTCAGCTATTTCTGTAGGTATTTTGCTCATCTCTGCAAACTCTGGCTGAATGTGTGTCTCCATGCCTCCAACATGAGCTGGAGACAAAAGGTTCCTTGCCAGTCAATCATCCCTGACTGCCCCTGTGGCTGTCCTTGAGTGCGCCATTAACAGGTGTTGATGGCCCCATTACTGACCGCATTGTCCCTTGCAATGGCATGAATTGCCGTTCACTTTGCCATTGTCTCTGTCGAACTCCCCCTCTGGGTTTGATTACATGTTGGGACATGCCCGACTGCCCTTGTCTGCCTGGAGAACTGTGTGCTGCTTTAACAATGTTGAATCTCTGTCCCAACCATTCCTTAACACAGTACCTCTTGTCTGTTCTGCTCGTGGCCATGCTCGCGTGGTTTAAATCCCAGTTTCTCGTCGCCATTGATATGTCCTTACTATACAGTATAAATGCACACGAGGCCCATGCATGACAGGAGGGGAGAGAGAGAGAGAGGGGATCGGAGGGGACAGAGAGAGGGGAGGGAATTGGATGGGGCACAGAGAGTGGGGGATCGGAGGGGGGAGAGAGGGGATCTTGGGGAGAGAGGGGATCTGGGGGAGAGAGGGCATTGGAGGGTGGAGAGAGAGAGGGGATCGGGGGAGAGAGCAGGGATCAGAGCGGGGAGAGAGAGAGTGGGGATCGGAGGGGGGCAGAGAGAGAGTGGGGATCATAGGGGGGAGAGAGAGAGATTATGGATTGGAGGGGGAGGGAGAGAGAGAGTGGGGTTCGGAGGGGGCAGAGAGAGAGTGGGGATCGTAGGCGGGAGAGAGAGAGAGTGGGGATCGGAGGGGGAGAGAGAGAGAGAGTGGGGATCGGAGGGGGCAGAGAGAGAGTGGGGGTCATAGGCGGGAGAGAAAGAGAGTGGGGATCGGAGGGGGTGGAGGGAGAGAGGGTATCGGAGGGGTGACTGAGAGAGAGGGGGTATCAGAGCGAGGTGGGGTGAGAGAGAGATAGGGGATCGGAGGTGGGAGAGAGAGAGGGGGGATCGGAGGGGGAAGAGAGAGGGGGGATGGGGGAAGAGAGGATCGGAAGGGGGAGAGAGAGGGGAATTGGATGGGGAGAGAGAGGGGATCAGAAGGGGGGAAAGAGGGGATCAGAGGTGGGAGAGAGAGAGGGGCTCGGTAGGAGGAGTGAGAGAGGGAATGGGGGAGAGAGAGAGTGGATGGGGAAAGAGAGGATGGGGGAGAGAGAGGGGTTCGGAGGGGGGAACAGAGAGAGGAGATCGGAGGGGGGAACAGAGGGGATCGGAGGGGGTAACAGAGAGAGAGGGAATCGCAAGGCAGGGAGAGAGAGAGAGGGGATCCAAGGGGGGAACAAAGAGAGAGGGAGTCAGAAGGAGGGATAAAGAGCGAGGGGATCGGAGCGGGGAGAGCGAGAGAGATGGGGATCGACGAGGGGATAGAGAGAGAGGGGATCGGAGGTGTGTGAGAGAGAGAGTGGGGATCGGAGGGGGAGAGAGAGAGAGAGTGGGGATCGGAGGGGGGAGAGAGAGAGTGGGGGTCATAGGGGGGAGGGAGAGAGTGGGGATCAGAGGGGGAGAGAGAGAGAGTGGGGATCGGAGGGGGAGAGAAAGAGAGTGGGGATCGTAGGGGGGAGAGAGAGAGAGTGGGGATCGGAGAGGTGGAGAGAGAGGGTATCGGAGGGGTGACTGAGAGAGAGTGGGGTTTCGGAGGGGGTGAGGTGAGATAGAGATAGGGGACCGGAGGTGGGAGAGAGAGAGGGGGGATCGGAGGGGGAAGAGAGAGAGGGGATGGGGTGGAAGAGAGAGAGGGGATGGGGTGGAAGAGAGAGGATATGTGGGAAGAGACGGGATGGCGGGGGAGGAAGAGAGAGGTGATGGAGGGAAGAAAGAGAGGGGATGGGGAAGAGAGGATTGGAAGGGGGAGAGAGAGGGGAATTGGATGGGGAGAGAGAGGGGATCAGAAAGGGGTGAAAGAGGGGATTGGAGGGGGGAGAGAGAGAGGGGCTCGTTAGGAGGAGTGAGAGAGGAAATGGGGAGAGAGAGTGGATGGGGGAAAGAGAGGATGGGGGAAGAGAGAGGGGATCGGAGGGGGGAGCAGAGAGAGGAGATCGGAGGGGGGAACAGAGTGGATCGGAGGGGGTAACAGAGAGAGAGGGGATCGCAAAGCGGGGAGAGAGAGAGAGGGGATCCGAGGGGGGAACAAAGAGAGAGGGAGTCGGAAGGAGGGATAAAGAGCGAGGGGATCGGAGCGGGGAGAGCGAGAGAGATCGGATCGATGAGGGGATAGAGAGAGAGGGGATTGGAGGTGTGAGAGAGAGGGGATCAGGGGGGTGTGAGAGAGGGGATGGGGGAGAGAGAGGATGGGAGGAGAGAGAAGCAATCAGAAGGGGGGGTAAAGAGAGAGGGGATTGGAGTGGGGAGAGAAAGGGGATCAGAGAGAGGGGGGATCGGAGAGTGGAGAGAGGGGATCGGAGGGGGGAGAGAGAGGGGATCAGAGGGGGGAGAGTGGGAGAAGGGATCAGAGGAGGCAGAGAGAGCGAGGGGATCGGAGGGGGGAGAGAGAGAGGGGATTGGAGGGGGTGAGTGAGAGGGGCGAGGGTCTCTGAGAGAGGAGAGACAGAGAGGGCGTCGGAGGAGCGGGTGTGGGTCGGAAGGGGGGAGAGAGAGGGGATGGGGTGGAGAGAGAGGGGGATGGGGGAAGAGAGAGGGGCGATTGGAAGGCGGGGGTTGGAACGGGGAGAGAGAGAGAGAGAGGGGGGAGGATCGGAGGGGGCAGAGATAGAGATGGGATCGGAGGGAGAGGGAGAAAAAGAGAGGGGATTGGAGGGAGGGGGAAGAGAGAGAGGGAAATGGAGGGGGGAGAGAGAAAGGGGATTGGAGGAGGGAGGGGTAGAGAGGGGGATTCGGAGGGGGAGAGTATCATGTTTGTAGCCACCAGATGGTGTCATTGTTGGGGGCCACTGAGCAACATGCTCTGGTATAAAAGGCCAGCCATTTTGTGAGTCAGGCACTTTGGGCCTAAATAAAGCAGAAGCAAGGTTGTACCTTGCTCAATTAAACAGTACTCAGTTTTACTGCATACTTAACATTTGGCGATGAGAATACAAGAACCTTTGTTTGCAAAATGAGCACGATTGGATTTTTAGAGCGATTTGTGGAGGGAGAAGATTGGGCAGATTTTGTGAGCCGTTTGAACCAGTACTTCGTGGCCAACAAAATGAAGGGGGTCGACGATGCAGATCGGCGCCGGGCCGTGTTCCTCACTGTGTGCGGTTCAAAGATCTACGGTCTGATAAAGAATCTACTCATGCCTAGTGATCCAACAGAGAAAACGTACGAGGAGTTGTGTACATTGGTACGGGAGCACCTCAAGCCAGACGACGGCATCATCATCTTAAGATACAGGTTTTATACACACATTCGATCGGTGGGCCAGAGCGCGGCAGAATTTGTTGCCGACCTGAGACGTCTAGTGGGACTGTGCGAGTTGGCAGACATTCTGCGGGACTTCTTCATTATTGGTATCAACCACGAGGTGATCCTGCGCAAATTTCTGGCGCTGTAGGAATTGGATTTAAAAAGGGCCATCCAGATCGCTCAATCATGTATAACGACGGACAGGAGTTTAAAGCAAATATCGGTGAAGAACTAAACCTCGGCAAGTACTGTAAATACGATCGATTCGGCGTTCGGCAGAGCAGCACATGGCAGGGCCTATCCGGCTGCGTTCGCAAATGATTCGGCATTCAGCAGAGCGGCACATGGCAGGGTCATCCCGCTGCATTCGCGAAACCTGTGGCTGCCCAAAGTCCGCCAGCGGGAATGTATCCGACTTCTCCGTGTTGGCGTTGTGGGGGAAATCATCGGCACCAGCAGTGCTGATTTAAGCAATATTGTTGCAAAGGCTGTCTGAGAGTGGGGCATCTCCATCGCAAGTGTCCGCAGATGAGCAAGCTTGCTGCGACACACCACATGAAGGATGAGAGTCAGACTAGCGTGGATCTGGATACGCAATCCGAGATGCCAGAGAAGGAAGTGTATGGACTGTACTCTTTCATAACCAAGAGTAAACCAATTTTGATTAATGGGATACCGGTATTGATGGAAGTGGACACAGGGGCGAGTCAATCGATCATGAACGAGAGGACATTTAATAAGCTGTGGGATACTAAGACTGTGAGGCCCAGGCTGAGCCCTGTTAAAGCCAAGCTGCACACGTACACCAAAGAACTGATAAAGGTGATTGGCAGTGCACAAATGAATGTGTTGTATAACGATGCGGTTCACGACTTACCGCTGTGAATTGTTCCAGGCAATGGCCCAACGCTGCTCGGCAGCAGCTGGTTTGGAAAAAATCAGAACGACATAAAGGCATTGTCGTCGGAGGAAGATACTGTTGTGTTTGGAGAAAGAGTCAGACTGAACATTGTGAGCTCAAAGTAAAGTGTGACCTTAGTCTTTTATTGCAGGTCTCCAGAGTGTCTCTCCAACCTGTGAAACCTTCTTAAATACCTGTGCTCCCAAGGGATTATGGGATCCCTTGGGACTCTGGGGAATGAGCCCTCTGGTGGCTGTACAGAGTAAATACAAGTCCACATATATAACAACATTTCCCCCAAAGTCAATAGCGTAACTATTTACAATGTGAGTCGATCTGGGGCCCTTCTTGCCCTGGTTGATCGTCTCGGTGTGAAAGCTGGTGTTATTGAATCATTTGTTGGGCCTTCGCTGGGCTGCTGTGCAGCTGGCCTTGCTGGGCTGCCTGGTGTGTTGGGCCCTGCAGGGCTGCTGTGAATGATGGGTTCTGCTTCGTGGTCAACCGTGGTGTTGGTTGCCACTGGTGTGTATGTTGGGGGATCAAAAAAGGTAGGGTCCAAGGTGCGTTGCTCAGGGTAGTCTGTGAATCTGAGTTTGATTTGGTCCAAGTGTTTCCGGTGAATGAGTCCATTTGAACATTTGACCCAAAACACCCTGCTCCCCTCTTTGGCCACGACAGTGCCGGGAAGCCACTTGGGACCTTGTCCATAATTTAATAGAAATACAGGATCATTGACTTCAATCTCGCGTGACACATTTGCGCTTTCATAGTATGCACTTTGTTGAAGTCGCCTGCTCTCTACCTGTTCATGTAGATCAGGGAGAACTAATGAGAGCCTTGTCTTTAGTGCTCTTTTCATGGGCAGTTCAGCAGGTGGGATCCCAGTGTGTGAGTGTGGTCTCGTGTGGTAGCTAAGCAGGACTCGGGATAGGCGAGTCTGCAGTGAGCCTTCAATTACCCTCTTCAAGCCTTGCTTGATGGTTTGCACTGCTCTTTCTGCTTGACCATTGGATGCTGGTTTAAACAGGGCAGATGTGACATGTTTGATCTTGTTACGGGTCATGAATTCTTTGAACTCAGCACTGGAAAAACATGGCCCGTTGTCGCTCACCAGGACATCGGGTAAGCTGCGTGTGGCAAACATGGCCCCAGGCTTTTAGTGGTGGCAGTGGATGTGCTAGCCGACATTATCTCACATTCAATCCACTTGGAGTATGCGCCTACAACCACAAGGAACATTTTACCCAAGAACGGGCCTGCATAGTCAATGTGTACCCTAGACCACGGTTTGGAGGGCCAAGACCATAAACTTAGCGGCGCTTCCCTGGGTACATTGCTTAACTGCGAGCATGTATTACATCTGTGAACGCAGGACTCTAAATCCGCATCGATACCGGGCCACCACACGTGGGACTGGCTATCGCTTTCATCATTACGATGCCTGGGTGGGTACTGTGGAGGTCATTGATGAAGGTGTCTCTGCCCTTCTTGGGGACCACTACTCGATTAACCCACAGAAGGCAGTCTGCCTGTATAGACATTTCACCTTTGCGCCACTGGAACGGCTTAATCTCTTCCTGCATGTCCACTGAGACACTGGACCAGCTCCCGTGAAGCACACAGCTTTTGATTAGAGATAATAAGGGGTCCTGGCTTGTCCAGGTTTTGATCTGCCGGGCAGTGACGGGTGATTGCTCACTCTCAAATGCTTCCATAACCATGGCTAGATCTGCGGGCTGCGCCATTTCCACCCCCGTGGTGGGCAATTGTAGCCTACTGAGAGCATTGGCGCAATTTTCTGTGACCTGTGGCGGATGGCGTAGTTGTATGCGGACAACGTGAGCGCCCATCTCTGGATGCGGCCGATGCGCTGGTATTTATCCCTTTACTCTCGGAAAACAGGGATATAAGTGGCTTATGGTAAGTTTCCAATTAGGATTTTAGCCCAAACAGGTATTGATGCATTTTCTTTACCCCATAGACACACGCTAACCCTTCTTTTTCAATCATGCTGTAGGCTCTCTCAGCCTTAGACAGACTCTTGGATGCATAAGCAACCGGTTGCAGTTTCCCGAAATCATTAGCTTGTTGCAATACACACCCGACGCCATATGACGACGCATCACATGCTAGTACTAAATGCTTACATGGATCATACAACACAAGCAATTTGTTTGAGCATAACAATTTTCTCGCTTTTACAAAGGCATTTTCTTGGCTTTTGCCCCAAACCCATTCGCCCCCTTTTCGTAGTAAGACATGTAGTGGTTCTAGCAGGGTACTGAGACCCAGTAAGAAGTTACCAAAGTAGTTCAAGAGTCCCAGAAACGACCGCAGCTCCTCGGTGCGTTCTCGATTGCCTCCGTCTTCGCGTTGGTGGGCCTGATGCCGTCCGCCGCAATCCTCCTTCCCAGGATCTCCACTTCAGGTGCCAGGAAAACGCACTTCGAGTGTTTTAACCTGAGCCCCACACAGTTGAGTCGACTAAGAATCTCCTCCAAGTTCTGCAGGTGCTCGACTGTGTTTTGACCTGTGGCCAAGATGTCGTCCTGGAAGACCACGGTGTGCGGGACCGACTTCAGTAAACTTTCCATGTTTCTCTGGAATATCGCCGCCGCTGATCGGATTCCAAATGGGCATCTGTTATAAACAAAAAGACCTTTGTGCGTGTTGATGCAGGTGAGGGCCTTCGATGATTCCTCCAGTTCCTGCGTCATTCAGGCTGAAGTCAGATCCAGCTTCGTGAACGTCTTTCCTCCCGCCAGCGTTGCAAGGAGGTCATCGGCTTTTGGTAGTGGGTATTGGTCCTGCAGGTATTGATAGTTATTTTGTAATCGCCACAGATTCTGACGGTGCCATCTCCCTTGAGGACTGGGACAATAGGACTGGCCCACTCACTGAACTCGATCGGTGAAAATGATGCCCTCTCGTTGCAGCTGATCTAGCTTGATCTCTACCCTTTCTCTCATCATGTACGGTACTGCCCTCACCTTGTGATGGATGGGTCGCGCCCCGGAATTAAGCGGATCTGCACTTTTGCTCCTTGGAATTTCCTGATGCCTGGTTCGAACAGCGAAGGAAATTTGTTTAAGACCTGGGCACACGGAGTGTTGTCAGTGGGCAATAGCGCTCAGACGTCATCCCAGTTCCAGCGTATCTTTCCAAGCCAGCTCCTGCCGAGCAGCATGGGACCATCGCCCGGTACCACCCAGAGTGGTAGCTTGTGCACCGCTCCATTGTAGGAGACCTTTACGGTAGCACTGCCGATTACAGGAATCAGTTCTTTAGTGTAAGTTCTTAGTCTCTTGTGAACTGGAGTTAAGACTGGCCTTGAGGCCTTGTTACACCACGACCTTTCGAAAGTCTTTTTGCCCATGATGGACTAGCTCACGCCCGTGTCCAGCTCCATTGACACCGGGAGTCCATTTAGTTCAACATTCAGCATTATCGGGGGACAATTCGAGGTGAATGTGTGCACCCCATGTACCTCTGCCTCCTCCATCAGAGGTTCTGGTTCGTAGTGATCCTCCGTGGATCTGTCTTCCTCTTCAATGTGGTGATTTGCAGGCTTAACAGGTTTATCAGCTCGCCTGCACACTCGTTGGAGGTGTCCCATTGTTCCATAGCCCTTTCAAACGTACCCTTTGAATCGGTATGAATGGAAACGATGATCACCCCCGCTGCGCAAGGTGTTAATGGCCTTGCATTCATCACCCTTGATGGTGGACTCTGAGACATCTGCGGACATGTAGCTGCAAGTATGTGTGACCTGTCCTGTACGTTACGATTCGAAAACAACATCACTTTGTTCACAGTATTTGTAGCAGCACTTGTGTGCTGAGAGATTTGCTTAGTATTGTCACTGGTGGCAATGAACGCCTGGGCTATCGCTATGGCTTTACTCAAGGTTGGGGTCTCTACAGTCAAAAGCTTGCAAAGTATGGTTTCGTGGCCAATGCCAAGTACGAAAAAGTCTCTGAGCATGTGCTCCAAATGTCCTTCCAATTCGCAATGTCCTGCAAGGCGTCTCAGCTCGGCGACATAACTACCTGGTCTTCAGACCTTTTGTAGGTGTAGAACTGGTACCTCGCCATCAGAACGCTTTCCTTCCGGTTCAAATGCTCTCGGACCAGTGTGCACAAATTGTCGTACGATTTTTCTGTGGGTTTCACTGGAGTGAGCAGATTCTTCATGAGGCCACGAGTTGGTGCCCCACAGATGGTGAGGAGGATCACTCTATGTTTGGCAGCGCTCTCTCCCCCATCTAGCTTGTTGGCCACGAAGTATTGGTCGAGTCGCTCCACAAAAGTTTCCTAATCATCTCCCTCCGAAAATTTCTCCAGGATGCCCACTGTTCTCTGCATCTTTGGGTTCGCTATCTGTATCTCGTCACCAGTTGTAATGTATGGAGAAAGAGTCAGATTGAACACTGTGAGCTCAAAGTAAAGTGTGACCTTAGTCTTTTATTGCAGGTCTCCAGAGTGCCTCTCCATCCTGTGAAGCCTCCGTAAATACCTGTGCTCCCAAGGGATTATGGGATCCCTTGGGACTCCGGGGAATGAGCCCTCTGGTGGCTGTACAGAGTAAATACAAGTCCACATATCTAACAGATACATGTGCCCAAGTATTGAGCAAGTTCCCCTCGGTGTTCGAACCGGGTATCGGCAACTTCACGGGAGCCAAGGTGCAGATCCACGTGGAGTCAGATGCAAGACCTGTCCATCATAAAGCTCGGGCAGTGCCATATATGATGAGTGAGAAGGTTGAAATTGAACTGGACAGACTCAAGCGTGTAGGGATCATATCACCGGTCGAATTTAATGAATGGGCCAGCCCCATTGTTCCTGTGCTGAAAAGTGATGGCACAGTCAGAATCTGTAGAAACTACAAGGCTACGATCAACAGGGTTTTGAAACAAGATCAGTACCTGTTACCGAAGGCTGATGACTTGTTTGCGAACTAGCCGGAGGGAAGTTGTTCACAAAAACTGGACTTGACGTCGGCCTTTATGACGCAGGAGTTGGTCGAGATGTCGAAGAGACTTACGTGCTTCAACATGCACAAAGGACTGTTTATTTACCACAGGTGCCCGTTTGGAATTCGCTCAGCTGCAGCAATATTCCAGAGGAATATGGAAAGTCTACTGAAGTCCGTTCCCAGAACCGTCGTGTTCCAAGATAACATCCTGATCACCGGTCGTGACTCCAAGGAACATCTGAACAACCTGGAAGAGGTTCTACTGCGTTTGGACAGAGTGGGACTCAGACTTAAGTGCTCGAAGTGCATCTTCATGGCACCGGAGGTCAAATTCCTCGGGAGGAAAATTGCCGCTGATGGCATCAGACCTACTCTCATGAAAACTAAAGCCATCAAGAATGCACCCAAGCTGCAGAATGTGACGGATCTGCGTTTGTTCCTGGGTCTACTCAACTACTTTGGTAATCTCCTACTTAAATTGAGTACCTTATTTGAACCACTGCACATGTTATTGAGAAAAGGCAACAACTGGGTGTGGGGCGCATTGTAAGACAGAGCTTTCGTGAAAGCCACCAATCTGATTTGCTCGAACAAGCTGCTGGTACATTATGACCCATGTAAACATTTAGTTTTGGCCTGTGACGTGGGTGGCTGTGTGAGCTGTGAGGAGGGTGCTAAGAGGCTGCAGGGTGACTTGGACAGGTTAGGTGTGTGGGCAAATGCATGGCAGATGCAGTATAATGTAGATAAATGTGAGGTTATCCACTTTGGTGGTAAAAACAGGAAGATAGATTATTATCTGAATGGTGACAGATTAGGAAAAGGGGAGGTGCAACGAGACCTGGGTGTCATGGTACATCAGTCATTGAAAGTTGGCATACAGGTACAGCAGGCGGTGAAGAAGGCAAATGGCATGTTAGCCTTCATAGCGAGGGGATTTGAGTATAGGAGCAGGGACGTCTTACTGCAGTTGTACAGGTCCTTGGTGAGGCCACACCTTGAATATTGCGTACAGTTTTGGTCTCCTAATCTGAGGAAGGACTTTCTTGCTATTGAGGGAGTGCAGCGAAGATTCATCAGACTGATTACCGAGATGACAGGACTGACATATGAAGAAAGACTGGATCGACTAGGTTTATATTCAATGGAATTTAGAAGAATGAGAGGGGATCTCATAGAAACATATAAAATTCTGACAGGATTGGACAGGAAGAATATTCCCGATGTTGGGGAAGTCCAGAACCAGGGGTCACAGTCTAAGGATAAGGGGTAAACCATTTAGGACTGAGATGAGGAGAAACTTCTTCACTCAGAGAGTTGTGAGCATGTGGAATTCTCGACCACAGAAAGTTGTTGAGGCTAGTTTGTTAGATACATTCAAAAGGGAGTTAGATGTGGCCCTTATGGCTAAAGGGATCAAGGGGTATGGAGAGAAAGCAGGAAAGGGGTACTGAGGGAATGATCAGCCATGATCTTATTGAATGGTGGTGCAGGCTCAAAGGGCCGAATGGCCTACTCCTGCACCTATTTTCTATGTTTCTATGTCATATGGAATTGGTTGCATGTTACAACAAGCCAATGAGTCAGGGAAACTTCAACCTGTCCCATATGCATCCAAAAGTTTGTCTAAAGCAGAAAGAGCCTACAGTATGGTTGAAAAAGTAGCTTTAGCATGTGTAAGGTGTTAAAAAGATGTATCAATACCTGTTCCGTCAGAGGTTTAAATTAGAGACCGATCACAAGCCACTCATTTTGTTGTTTTCCGAGAGCAAAGGTATCAATACCAACGCTTCATCCTACATCCAAAGGTGGGCGCTGACATTATCTGCCTATGATTATATCATTTGCCACAGACCGGGCACAGAGAATTGTGCCGATGCTTTGAGCCGGTTGCCGTTGCCCACACCGGAGATGGAAATGCCACAACCGGCAGATTTAATGTTAATCGTGGATGTTTTTGAGAGTGAAGGTACCCCTGTCACGGCTCAACAAGTTAAGACCTGGACCAGCCAGGACCTGATATTATCGGTGATAAAGGGTTGCATCCTCAAAGGGGATTGGTCTGCCATACCTAAGCAAATGTGCGAGGAGGCTAAACTGTACATTCATCCCAAGGACGAACTGTCAATTCAAGCAGATTGCATATTGTGGGGCAGTCAAGTTGTAATGCCTAAGAAAGGGAGAGAGAAGTTTGTGCGTGAGTTACACAGCACACATCCTGGTAAAGTGATGATGAAGGCCATCGCCGGGTCCCATGTATGGTGGCCAGGAATTGATTCTGAGCTGGGAGCATGCGTGCATCAGTGCAACACCTGCATGCAGCTCAGCAAAGCACCAGTGGAATCGCCGCTGAGTCTGTGGTCGTGGTCATCCAAACCTTGGGCCAGGATCCATGTAGATTTTGCAGGTCCCTTCCTGGGCAAGATGTTTTTAGTGGTGGTGGCTGCTTATTCGAAGTGGATAGAAAGCATAATCATGTCATCCAGTACGTCCACAGCAACCATAGAGAATCTCAATGTCATGTTCGCGACACATGGTCTGCCTGACATAGTGGTGAGCAACAATGGATCGTTCTTCACCAGTCAGGAGTTTCAGGAGTTTGTGAAAATTAATGGCATAAAACATGTAAGGTCAGCACCGTTCAAGCCTGCGTCCAACGGGCAAGCAGAACGTGCAGTACAAATTATCAAGCAAAACATGAGGAGAGTAACCCAAGGGTCACTGCAGACCCGCTTGTCTTGCATACTGCTGAGTTACAGGACAAGACCCCACACACTCACAGGGGTCTCACCTGCTGAACTCATGATGAAAAGAGTTCTTAAAACCAAGTTATCTCTTGTACACCCAGATTTAAATAATCATGTTGAATACAGAAGATAGAGTCAACAAGGGTACCACAATCGCGCAACTGTGTCACGCGAGATTTCTGTTAATGATCCTGTATATGTGTTGAATTATGGTCAGGGTCCCAAATGGATCGCAGGTATGGTCATGGCCAAGGAGGGCAACAGAATATTTGTTATTAAGTTCAAGAATGGGCAAACTTGCAGGAAACACATGGATCAAACAAAGCTGAGGCACACAGACGAGCCAGAGCAGTGAGATGAAGAAACCGTCGATGGCCAACCAACCTACCTGCAGCCTTCAATGGACTCAAGGGTCATCAGTGAACCCGGAATTTCCATCACGGACGTGTTCAATAAAAATGGGCTTGCAATTCCTGACATGGCCACTGCCACCCCGAACAAGTCAGCCATCCAGCCACAACAGACTCCGCACATTCACCCAAGGCTGGAATGGAACTGAGCCGGTCAACCCGGGAGCGTAAAGCATCAGACCGTCTCAACATAGAAACATAGAAACATAGAAAATAGGTGCAGGAGTAGGCCATTCGGCCCTTCGAGCCTGCACCACCATTCAATATGATCATGGCTGATCATTCACCTCAGTACCCCTATCCCGCTTTCTCTCCATACCCCTTGATCCCTTTAGCCGTAAGGGCCATAACTTACTCCCTCTTGAATATATCCAATGAACTGGCATCAACAACTCTCTTCGCAGGGAATTCCACAGGTTAACAACTCTCTGAGTGAAGAAGTGCCTTCTCATCTCAGTCCTAAATGGCCTATCCCTTATTCTAAGACCGTGTCCCCTGGTTCTGGACTTCCTCAACATCAGGAACATTCTTCCCGCATCTAACCTGTCCCGTCCCGTCAGAATCTTATACGTTTCTATGAGATCCCCTCTCATCCTTCTAAACTCCAGTGTATAAAGGCCCAGTTGATCCAGTCTCTTCTCATATGTCAGTCCAGCCATCCCTGGAATCAGTCTGGTGAACCTTCGCTGCACTCCCTCAATAGCAAGAACGTCCTTCCTCAGATTAGGAGACCAAATCTGAACACAATATTCCAGGTGAGGCCTCACCAAGACCCTGTACAACTGCAGTAAGACCTCCCTGCTCCTATACTCAAATCCCCTAGCTATGAAGGCCAACATGCCATTTGCCTTCTTCACCGCCTGCTGCAGCTGCATGCCAACTTTCAATGACTGATGAACCATGACACCCAGGTCTCGTTACAGCTCCCCTTTTCCTAATCTGCCACCATTCAGATAATACTCTGCCCTCGTGTTTCTGGCACCAAAGTGGATAACCTCACATTTATCCACATTATACTGCATCTGCCATGCATTTGCCCACTCACCCAACCTGTCCAAATCATCCTGCAGCTTCTTAGCATCCTCCTCACAGCTCACACCACCACCCAGTTTAGTGTCATCTGCAAAATTTGAGTTTTTACACTCAATTCCCTCATTCAAATCATTAATGTATAATGTAAAGAGCTGGGGTCCCAGCACTGAGCCCTGTGGCACTCCACTAGTCACTGCCTCCCATTCCGAAAAGGACCCGTTTATCCCGACTCTTGCTTCCTGTCTGCCAACCAATTCTCTATCCATGCCAGTACATTACTCCCAATACCATGTGCTTTGATTTTGCACACCAATTCCTTCCGTGGGACCTTGTCAAATGCCTTTTGAAAGTCCAAATACACCACATCCACTGGTTCTCCCTTGAACACTCTACTAGTTACATCCTCAAAAAATTCCAGAAGATTTGTCAAGCATGATTTCCCTTTCACAAATCCATGCTGACTTGGACCAATCCTGTCACCGCTCTCCAAATGCGCTGCTATTTCATCCTTAATAATTGATTCCAACATTTTCCCCACTATTGATGTTAGGCTAACTGGTCTATAATTACCCGTTTTCTCTCCCTCCTTTTTTAAAAAGTGGTGTTACATTAACTATCCCCCAGTCCATAGGAACTGATCCAGATTCGATAGACTGCTGGAAAATGATCACCAATGCATCCACTATTTCTAGGGTCACCTCCTTAAGTACTCTGGGATGCAGACAATCAGGCCCCGGGGATTTATCGGCTTTCAACCCCATCAATTTCCCGAACACAATTTCCTGTCTAATTAAGATATCCGTCAGTTCCTCCTTCTCACTTGACCCTCAGTCCCCTAGTACATGCGGAAGGTCATTTATGTCTTCCTTCGTGAAGACAGAACCAAAGTATTTGTTCAATTGGTCTGCCATTTCTTTGTTCCCCATTATTAATTCACCTGAGTCCAGCTGCAAGGGACCTACGTTCGTCCTCGCTAATCTTTTTCTCTTCACATTTCTATAGAAGCTTTTGCAGTCAGTTTTTATGTTCCCGGCAAGCTTCCTCTCGTACTCTATTTTCCCCCTCCGAATTAAATCCTTTGTCCTCCTCTGCTGAATTCTAAATTTCTCCCAGTCCTCAGGTTTGCTGCTTTTTCTGGCCACTTTACATGCCTCTTCCTTGGATCTAACACTATCCTTAATTTCCATTGTTACGGTTGAGCCATCTTTCTTGTTTTATTTTTACTCCAGACAGGGATGTACAACTGTTGAAGTTCATCCATGTGATCTATAAATGTTTGCCATTGCCTAGTCACCATCAATCCTTTAAGTAACATTTGCCAGTCTATTCTAGCCAATTCGCGCCTCATGCTGTCGAAGTTAGCTTTCCTTAAGTTTAGGACCCTAGTTTCTGAATTAACTGTGTCACTCTCCATCTTAATAAAGAATTCTATCATATTATGGTCACTCTTCCCCAAGGGGCCTCACACAACAAGATTGCTAATTAGTCCCTTCTCGTTACACATCACCCAGTCTAGGATGGCCAGCTCTCTAGTTGGTTCCTCAACATATTGGTCAAGAAAACCATCCCTAATACATTCCAGGAAATCCTCCTCCACCGCATTGCTACCAGTTAGATTAGCCCAATCTATATGTAAATTAAAGTCGCCCATGATAACTGCTGTACCTTTATTGCACACATCCCTTATTTCTTGTTTGATGCTGTCCCCAACCTCACTACTACTGTTTGGTGGTCTGTACACAACTCCCACCAGCATTATCTGCCCTTTGGTATTCCGCAGTTCCACCCATACCGATTCCACATCATCCAGGCCAATGTCTTTCCTTACTATTGCATTAATTTCCTCTTTAACCAGCAATGCCATCCCACCTCCTTTTCCTCTCTGTCTATCCTTCCTAAATGTTGAATACCCCTGGATGTTGAGTTCCCAGCCTTGGTCACCCTGGAGCCATGTCTCTGTGATGCCAATTATATCATATCCGTTAACTGCTATCTGCGCAGTTAATTCATCCACCTTATTCCGAATACTCCTCGCATTGAGGCACAGAGCCTTCAGGCTTGTCTTTTTAACACACCTTGCCCCTTTAGAATTTTGCTGTATTATGGCCCTTTTTGTTTTTTGACTTGGGATTCTCTGCCCTCCACTTTTACTATTCTCCTTTCTATCTTTTGCCTCTGTCTCCCTCTTGTTTCCCTCTGCCTCCCTGCATAGGTTCCTATCCCCCTGCCATATTAGTTTAACTCCTCCCCCACAGCACTAGCAAACACTCCCCTATGAAAGACTGTGATAAGATCTCAGAAGAGGGTATTGTCATGTATGTACATGCTGTTTGTAGCCACTCGATGGTGTCATTGTTGGAGGCCACTGAGCAGCACGCACATGGTGCTGCTCTGGTATAAAAGGCCAGCCATTTTGTGAGTCAGGCAGAAGCAAGGTTGTACCTTGCTCAGTTAAACAGTACTCAGTTTGAACCTTTATTGCATACATAACAGAGAGAGAGAGAGAGAGAGAGAGAGAGGATCAGATGGGGGAGAGAGGGGATCGGAGGGCAGAGAGAGAGAGGATGGGAGGGGGGAGAGAGAGAGCGCCGATCGGAAGAGGAGAGAGAGAGGAGTTGGGGGGCAGAGAGAGAGGGGATCGGGGGGGGGGGAGAGAGAGGGAATCTTAGTGGGGAGAGAGAGAGAGGGGATTGGAGGAGGGAACAGAGAGAGAGGAACGGAGAGAAAGGGGATCTGCAGGGGGAACAGAGAGAGAGGGGATTGGAGGGGGGAGAGAGATGGGGGATTAGAGGGGGGAGAGAGAGGGGGAACTGGAGGGGGGTAGAGAGACAGGGGGATCGAAGGGGGGAGAGAAAGAGATGGGAACAGAAGGGGAGAGAGAGGGGATTGGAGCGCGGTGAGAGAGAGTGGATCAGAGGGGGGAGAGAGGGGATCGGAGGGAGGAGAGAGGGGATCGGAGGGGGGGATCAGAGGAGGAGAGGGGGGGCTCGGAAGTGGGAGTGAGAGAGGGGATGCGGGGGGTTGGGGTAGAGGGAGAGTGGATGGGGGTAAAAGAGAGAGGGGGGGATGAGGGGAGAGGGAGGGGGAGGGGATCGGAGTAGGGAACAGAGAGAGAGGGGATCAGAAGGGGGAAGAGAGAGAAAGGAGATTGGAGGGGAAATCAGAGAGAGAAGGTATTCGAAGGCAGAACAGAGTGAGGGGGGATCGGAGGGGGGAGAGAGAGAGGGAGGATCAGAATGGGGGGAGAGAGAGAGGGGGAATTGGAGGGGGAGGGAGAGAGGGAATCAGAGGGGGGATCGGAGGGGGGAGATAGAGGGGATAGGAGGGGAGCGAGGCGATCGGAGTAGGGAGAGAGAGGGGATTGGAGGGAGAGAGAGAGAGAGACAGAGCGGATCGGAGGGGGGAGAGGGGATCGGAGGGGGGAAAGATAGGGGATTGGAGGGGGGAGAGAGATGGGTTCTGTAGTGTCCCCTGCACCTTACTACAGACTCACACAAGGCATTGATATATCAGACACAGTCACTCTGTGACCTTTACCTTTATTGTTAGGACCAAGGGGTGTTGACCCTGGGTGGGACCTCCCCTTTTATACCTGGAAATCCAGGTGAGGAGTGTCTCCCGCAAGTTCACCCACTGTGGTCAAGGTGTGCATTTCTAGGGTACAGGTACAGTGTACATGAGTTACAGTTACATGACTATGTCATTGCAAGATGTTTAAATACATTACATCACTTCCCCCCCTTAAGTCTTTTTGTTTCAGAGGTTAAGTCTGTCAGGTGGTCGATGCTCTCTCGTGGAGCGCCGCAGTTGTGGCTCTGGTGGCTGAGCCTCGGCACACGTCTCTGTCACTTGAGGTGATTCCGACCTGTCCGGGCTGGCCGCAGGGACTGTGCATACTGAGGGCTGTCTTTGTTGCTCGTCTGCTGGTAGTGGTGTGGGTGCCATCTCATGCTCTTCTTCAGGTTCCTCCGTGTCTATGCTGAACCTTTTCTTTACTTGGTCTAAGTGTTTGCGGCATATCTGCCCATTGTTTAGTCGGACCACCGTGACTCTGTTTCCTTCTTTGCCAATTACGGTGCCCTCAAGCCACTTGGGTCCCAAAGCATGGTTAAGAACAAATACCGGGTCATCTATTTCTATACACCTCCCCCTTGAGTTTCGGTCATGGAGCTCGGTTTGGGACTGGCGCTTGCCCTCAACAATGTCTGCCAGGGCTGGGTGAATGAGGGACAGCCGCGTCTTGAGCGTGCGTTTCATGAGGAATTCCGCTGGCAGGACTCCCGTGAGCGAGTGCGGCCGGGACCTGTAGGTCAGCAGGAGGCTCGATAGGCAGTACTGAAGGGAGGGTCCTTGGATACGTAGCACGCCCTGCTTTATGAGTAGGACCGCCCGCTCCGTCTGGCCATTGGAAGCCGGCTTGAACGGTGCTGTCTGAACGTGCTTGATACCATTGCCCGACATAAACTCCTGGAATTCATGGCTGGTGAAACACGGGCCATTGTCGCTGACCAGGATGTCCGGCAATCCATGGGTCCCGAAAATCGTACGCAGACTCTCCACGGTGATGGATGTCGTGCACGACTTCAGTATGATGCACCCGATCCACTTCGAGTATGCATCGACAATGATCAGGAACATTTTCCCCATGAACGGGCCCGCATAGTCTACGTGAATACGTGACCATGGTCTGGTGGGCCAGGGCCACTGGCTGAGTAGGGCCTCCCTGGGGGCATTGCCCAGCTGGGCACACGTCGTGCACCTGCGAACCCAGTGTTCCAGGTCTGAGTCAATCCCCGGTCACCATACATGTGACCGGGCAATGGCCTTCATTAACACGATGCCAGGGTGCTCGCTGTGGAGTTCCCTGATGAACGCTTCCCTTCCTTTCTGGGGCATGACTACCCGGCTGCCCCATAGCAGGCAGTCAGCTTGGATGGAGAGCTCATCCATCCGTCTCTGAAACGGTCTGACTTCCTCGGGGCATGCCCTGTGTGCGGGCGCCCAATCCCCAGTCAGAACACATTTCTTTATCATGGATAGGAGGTGATCCCTGTTGGTCCAGAGTTTGATCTGTCGGGCTGTGACTGGGGAGCCCGCAGTGTCAAAAGCCTCAACGGCCATGACCAGCTCGGCTCTCTGCTCCAACGCCCCCTTGGTGGTGGCCAGTGGGAGCCTGCTGAGCGCGTCAGCGCAATTTTCGGTGCCTGGCCGGTGCCGTATGGTATAGTCATATGTAGCCAGAGTGAGGGCCCAGCGCTGCATGCGAGCTGACGCATTGGCGTTGACAGCCTTGCTGTCGGACAACAAGGATGTTAACGGCTTGTGGTCTGTCTATAGATCGAACTGTCTACCAAAAAGGTACTGGTGCATCTTTTTCACACCGTACACACACGCGAGTGCCTCCTTCTCGACCATGACGCATCCACGCTCTGCCTGGGAAAGCGACCCGGAGGCGTAAGCCACCGGTTGGAGTCAGCCGACATCGTTACCCTGCTGCAATACACATCCAACTCCGTAGGATGACGCATCGCATGTTAAAATCAGTTTTTTACAGGGGTCATACAAAGTCAACAGTTTGTTGGCACACAGCAGGTTCCTCGCCTTATTGAAAGCCCGTTCTTGACTGTCCCCCCAAAACCATTCACAACCTTTACGCAGGAGCATGTGTAACGGCTCCAGCAATGTGCTTAAGTTCAGCAGACAATTCCCAAAATAGTTCAAAAGTCCCAAGAATGATCGCAACTCCGACGTGTTGCCGGGCCTGGGCACCCAGCGGATCGCCTCCGTTTTTGATACAGTGGGCCAGATCCCATCTGCGGCAACCCTCCTTCCCAAAAACTCGACCTCTGGGGCCAAAAACACACACTTGGCCTTTTTCAGCTTTGATGGTGGCTTTGTAGTCGCCACAAATCCTAACCGAGCCATCTGCTTTGAGGACGGGAATGATGGGACATGCCCAGTTGCTGAATTCAACGGCCGAAATTATGCCCTCTCTGAGCAGTCTGTCCAGTTCACATTCAATTTTTTCACGCATCACATATGGCACCGCTCTGGCTTTGTGGTGCACTGGTCTGGCGTCCGGAGTGATGCGTATCACTACTTTAGTGCCCTTGAATGTTTCGACACCAGGTTGAAACAGTGACCCGAATTTTTGCAGGACCTGTGAGCATGAACTTCGCTCCACGGATGAAATGACGTGCACATCCCCTCATTCCCAATTCATCTCAGCTAGCCAATTCCTCCCCAAAAGTGCAAGGCCATTTCCCGGAACGATTCAGAGTGGCAGCCGGTTCTGTAATTCATTATGTGTTACCACCAAATTTGCACTGCCCAGCACTGGGATGATCTCTTTGGTGTACGTCCGTAGCTGCATCTCAATGCGTTCCAGTTTGGGCCTGCTAGCTCTGTGTGGCCATAGTCTCTCAAATTGTTGGGCGCTCATGAGTGACTGGCGAGCTCCCATATCCAGCTCCATGTGCACCGGGATGCCATTCAGTAAGACTTTCATCATCATGAGTGGCATCTTAATGTATGGACGTCAGCCACATGAACCCGCTGAACTTCAGCATCTATGGCTTTACACCAGGCCACATCCTGCATTGCAGAACCCTCGTCTGGTTCCTCTGTCTCGCAGATTAGCCTCGCTACTGCCTCTTTGCACATCCTGGCCAAGTGTCCACTGATATTACAAGTCCTACAGGTATATTGCTGGAACCTGCAGCTTCTCGCAGTGTGTCTACCCCCGCACTGCTTTCCAAATGCGCTGCTATTTTATCTTTAATAATTGATTCCAACAGTTTCTCCACTACTGATGTCAGGCTAACTGGTCTATAATTACCCGTTTTCTCTCTCCCTCCTTTTTTAAACAGTTGTGTTACACTAGCTACCCGCCAGAGAGTTGATTGGAGGGAGGGGGGAGAGAGAAAGAGAGGGGTTTGGAGGGAGGAGGAAGAGAGAGAGGGGATCGGAGGGGGGAAGCTAGAGAGGGGATTGGCGGGAAGGAGAGAGAGAGAGGAGGATCGGAGGGGAAAGATAGAGGGGATCAGAGGGGAGAGAGAAGGGATCGGAGGCGGGCAGAGAGAGGATTGAGGGGGGGGGGCAGAGAGAAAGAGAGGGGATCGGAGAAGGGAGAGAGCGTGAAAGGGGATCGGAGGGTGGAGAGAGAGAGGGAATCGGGGGGGGGGGGGAGAGAAAGAGAGGAGGGGGGCGGAGAGAGGAAGAGGGGGACAGAGGAAGAGGGGAAGAGAAAAAGGGGATTGGAGGGGGGAATGAGAGGGGAATTCGATGGGGGGGAGAGAGGGGATCGGAAGGGGGAGAGAGAGAGGGGGGAAAGAGAGGGGGGATAGGATGGGGGAGAGAGAGAGGTGATCGGAGGGGGGAGAGAGAGAGGAGTGATTGGAGGAGGAAAGAAGGGTTGGGGGGGACAGAGTGTGGATGGTCGGTGGGAGAGAGAGGGGGATCGAACAGTTGTGGTCGGGGGGAGAGAGAGGGGGATCGAACAGTTGGGGGGGGGGTGGGAGAGAGAGAGAGGGAACCTGAGTGGGAGGAGAGAGAGGGGGGATCGGAGGGGGGAACAGAGAGCGGGGATCGGTGGGGGGGGGGAACAGAGAGAGAGGGGATCTGCAGGGAGAAGAGAGAGAGAGGATATTGGAGGGGGGATCGGAAGGGGTAGAGAGACAGAGGGTGGAGAGAGAGAGAGAGGGAATCGGAGGGGGGAGAGAGGGGGGAGAGAGAGGGGATCGAAAGAGTGATAGGGGATCGGAGGGTGGAGAGAGAGAGGGGGGATCGGAGGGGGAGAGAGAGAGTGAGGGGATTGGAGGGAGAGAGAGAGAGAGAAATGATCGAAGGGGTAGAGAGAGTGAGAGGATCTGAGGGGGTTAGAGAGGGGCTCGGACGGGGTAGAGAGAGGGTACAGAGAGAGAGGGGGGATAAAGAGAGAGAGAGAGGATCGGAGAGTGTAGAGAGAGAGGGGGGGTTGGATCGGAGGGGGTAGAGAGAGAGAGAGGAGATAGAGAATTAGAAGGGTAAAGAGAGAGAGAGAGGATCGGAGCGGGGTAGAGAGGGAATTCGGAGGGGGAGGAGAGAGAGAGAGAGACGATTGCAGTGGGAGAGAGATAGAGGGGGGATCGGAGCGGAGAGAGAGAGAGACAGAGAGGTGATCAGAGAGGGGAGAGAGGGGATCGGAGGGGAGAGGGAGAGAGCGGATCGGAGAGGGGGAGATGGAGTATGGAGGGATTGGAAGAGGTAGAGACAGAGAGAGGATCGGAGGAGGGAGAGAGAAAGAGGGGATCGGACGGGGCAGAGAGAGACAGGGGGTCGGAGGGGAGAGAGAGAGGGGATCAGAGGGGGAGAGACAGAGGATCGAAGGGGGAGAGACAGAGGATCGGAGGGGGAGGGGGAGAGAGAGGGGATCGGTGGGGGAGAGGGGATCGGAGAGAGGGAGGGGGAGAGAATGGGATTGGTGGGGGAGAGAGAGGGGATCGGAGGGGGAGAGAGAGAGGGAGGGGATCGGAGGGAGGGAAGGGGAGAGAATGGGATCGGAGGGGGAGAGAGAGGGTATCGGAGGGGGAGAGAGAGAGGGAGGGAATCAGAGGGGGAGAGAGAGAGGGGTTCGGGGGGGAGAGAGAGAGAATGGGGATTGGAGGTGGGGGAGAGAGAGGGGGAATCGGAGGAGGGGAGAGAGTGGGGATCGGAGGTGGGGGAGAGAGAGTGGTTCGGGGTGGGGCGGGAGAGAGAGTGGGATTGGAGGTAGGGGAGAGAGAGATGGGGAGGGAAGGTGGGGAGACCGGAGGGGGAGAATGGCGGGAGGGGATCGGAGGGGCAAGGGAGCGAGGCGGGATTGGAGGGCAGCGAGTGAGGGAATCATAGGGGATGAGAGAGGTGAATGGAGGGGGGAGAGTGGGCATCGGAGAGGAGGGGATAGAAAGCTCAGCAACTTGGAGGGGTAAAGAGCACGAAGAGCAGTAGGGATAGGAAAAAAATGTGATCCAGGTCTAAGGGGCGGGGGGGTGGGGTTGGGAAATGAGAGTGAGAACATGGTGCAGATGGTACAGTGGATTAGACCACACCTGGAGTATTGCGTACAGTTTTGGTTAGACCACACCTGGAGTTCTCTGTACAGGTTTGGTCTCCTTATTTAAGGAGGGATATACTTGCATTGCAGGCAGTTCAGAGAAGGTTGACTAGGTTGATTCCTGGGATGAAGAGGTTGTCTTATGAAGAAAGGTTGAGCAAGTTGGGCCTATACTCATTGGAGTTTAGAAGAATGAGAGATGATCTTATTGAAATGTATAAGATTATGAGGGGGCTTGACAGGGTAGATGCAGAGAGGATGTTTCCCCTCATGGGGGAATCTTGAACTTGAGGGCATAGTTTCAGAATAAGGGGTCGCCCATTTAAAATGGAGATGAAAAGGAATTTCTTCTCTGAGGGTCGTGAATCTTTGGAATTCTCTACCCCAGAGAGCTGTGGAGGCTGGGTCAATAAATATATTTAAGGTGGAGATAGACAGATTTTTAAATGATAAGGGTTATGGGGAGCAATAGTGAGAAAGGATATTGATGCAGAAAATCAAGATGTAAAATCAGTCTGGGTGGAGCTAAGGAGCATCAAAGGACAGAAAACATTGGTGGGAGTTGTCTATAGGCCTCCAAACAGTAGTGGTAGTGTAGGAGACAGCATCAAACAGGAAATTAGAGATGCATGTAGCAAGGGTACTACAGTAATCGTAGGTGACTTTAATCTACATATAGACTGGCCAAACCAAATTAGTAATAAAACTGTGGCAGATGAATTCCTGGAGTGTGTACGAAATGTTTTTTTAGACCAGTATGTTGAGGAGCCTACAAGGGAACAGGCTATCCTAGATTGGGTGTTGTGTAATGAGAAGGGGTTAATTAACAGTCTTGTTGTGTGAGGTTCTTTAGGAAAGAGTGACCATAACATGATTGAATTCTTTATTAAGACGGAAAGTGAATCCAAAATGAGGGTCCGAAATCTAAACAAAATAAACTACGAAGGTATGAGGAATGAATTGGCTATGATAGATTGGGAATATTCATTAAAAGGCATGACGGTGGATAGGCAATGGCTAATATTTAAGGAACGAATGCATGAATTGCAACAGTTATACATTCCTTTCTGGCGTAAAAACACAAAAGGAAAAGTGGCCCAACCATGGCTAACAAAAGAAATTAAGGATAGTATTAGATCCAAATAGGAGTTGTACAAAGTTGCCAGAAAAAGAAGCAAGCCTGAGGATTGGGAACAGTTTAGAATTCAGCAAAAAAGGACCAAGAGATTGATTAAGAGGGAAAAATAGAGTATGAGAGTAAACTTGCAAGGAACATAAAAACCGACTGCAAAAGTTTCTACAAGTACGTAAAAAGAAAAGATTAGTGAAGACAAATGTAGGTCCTTTACAGACAGAAACGGGAGAATTTATAATGGGGAACAAGAAATGGCAGAACAATTAAATAAATACTTTGGTTCTGTCTTCACGGAAGAGGACACAAATAACGTCCCAGAAATGCTAGGGAACCAAGGGTCTAGTGAGCAAGAGGAATTAAAGGAAATGATTATTAGTAAGAAAATAGTGCTGGAGAACCTAATGGGACTGAAGGCCGATAAATCCCCAGGGCCTGATGATCTGCATCCCAGAGTACTAAAAGAGGTAGCCATGGAAATAGTAGGTGCATTGGTTGTCATCTTCCAAAATTCTATAGATTACAGAACAGTTCCTGCAGATTGGAGGGTGGCAAATGTAACTCCACTATTTAAAAAAGGAGGGAGAGAGAAAATGGGGAACTACAGACTGGTTAGCCTGACATCAGTAGTAGGGAAAATGCTGGAGTCTATTATAAAGGTTGTGATAACGGCACCCTTAGATAATATCAACGGGATTAAACAAAGTCAACATGGATTTATGAAGGGAAAATCATGTTTTACAAACGTTCTGGAGTTTTTTGAGGATGTAACTGATAGAATAGATAAGGGAGAACCAGTGGATGTAGTGTATTTGGATTTTCAGAAGGCCTTTGATAAAGTCCCACATAAGAGGTTAGTGCGCAAAATTAAAGAACATAGAATTGGGGGTAATGTATTTGCATGGATTGAAAATTGGTTAACTGACAGGAAAGAGAAAGTAGGAATAAACGAGTCTTTTTCAGGGTGGCGGGCAGTGACTACTGGGGTACCACAGGGATCAGTGCTTGGGCCCCAGCTATATATATATAAATGATTTGGATGAGGGAACCAAATATAATATTTCCAAGTTTGCTGACAACACAAAACTAGGTGGGATTGTGAGTTGTGAGGAGGATGCAAAGACACTGCAAGGCGATTTAGATCGGTTGAGTGAGTGGGCAAGCACATGGCAGATGCAGTATAATGTGAATAAATGTGAAGTTATGCACTTTAGTAGGAAAAACATAGGACAAAGTATTATTTAAATGGTAATGGCTTGGGAAGTGTCGATGTACAGAGGGACCTGGGTGTCCTTGTACATCAGTCATTGAAAGCAAACATGCAGGTGCAGCAAGCAGTTAGGAAGGCAAATGGAATGTTGGCCTTCATTGCAAGAGTATTTGATACAGGAACAAGGATGTCTTACTACAGTTATACAGGGCCTTGGTGAAACTGCACCTGGAGTAGTGTGTGCAGTTTTGGTCTCCTTACCTAAGAAAATATATACTTGCCATAGAGAGAGTGCAGCAAAGGTTCACCAGACTGATTCCTGGGATGGCAGGATTGTCATGAGAGGAGAGATTGGGTCAACTAGGCCTGTATTCACAAGAGTTTAGAAGAATGAGAGGGGATCTCATTGAAACGTATACAATTTTGACTGGGTTGGATAGACTGTATGCGGGAGGATGTTTCCGCTGGCTGGTAAGTCTAAAACAAGGGGTCACAGTCTCAGGATACGGGGTAGGAAATCTAGGACCAAGATGAGGAGTTTATTATTTTGTTACTTTCAGAATGAAAAATAATAATATACATTTGTACAATGTTGTACATCTTCATATATTGTGATTAATGTTTTTTTAATTTTCTGAAACTTGCTTTTTTTTTAACCTGTGTTCACCTTTTAATCCCTTCAAGTGTGCCGCCAAAAATTCTAGTATTCGAAAGTGTGCCACGAACACAAAAAAGGTTGAGAACCACTGAGATAGAGGATCAGCCATAATCATATTGAATGGCGGTGAATACTCGAAGGGCCAAATGGTGTACTACTGCTCCTATTTTCTATGTTTCTATGAGTGGGCAGGGAAGTGGAGCTGAGGCCAAGATCAGATTAGCCATGATCTTATTGAATGGCGGAGCAGGCCCACGGGGCCAAATGGCCTACTCCTGCTCCTATTTCTTATATTCTGATGTAAGACGCATCATGTTCTTCCAACACCCACCCCTCTTACATCTGCACCAGATTCTTGCAACCCCCACCCCCTTTAAACCCGCACCACATTCTCCCTCTTCTCTCGACCTGGTTGATTTCTCGGAAAGCTCAGAGTATTTGGACAAGTGACATCTTTGGACTGGATGAAATCCAGAAGTCATGACACTGTCACTATTCATTTTATACCAAATAAACCTGTGAACAATCTGTAACCCACATACAATGCCCCATCTATGGGGGTGGGGAGGGAAGGTCAGGAACCTGGGGTGGGGGGAGGCCAGGAACTTGGACAGGGAGAGGTCAGAAACTTGGGGGGGGGGGGAAGAGAAACTCCCCAGGGAGAGAGAGGTCAGGAATCCAGGGCGGGAGGAAAGCCAGGAACTTGGGCAGGGAGAGGTCAGGAACTTGGAGGTGGGGGAAGAGTTAAGAACCTGGGCAGGGGTAAAAGTTCAGGAACTCGTGGGAGCGAAGGTCAGGAACTCGGGTGGGGGATTAGGTCAGAAACTCGGGTGGGAGATAAGGTCAGGAACTCGGGTGGGGGGGGTGGAAGTTTAGAAACTTGTTTAGAGGGTGGAACAAGGCCAGGAACTCAGAGGGGAAAGGGTCAGAAAGTCGTGGGGTGGGTGGAAGTTTAGAAACTTGGTTGGGTGGTGGGAGGTCTTAACCCACAAGGGTTGTTCTATGTCTGTTGTGTGTGGAGCCTGGTAGTCAGAATGCCTCAAATTATACTTTGCAAAGCACTGGATCACTTAGGCAGGCAGGATCTAATTACACATTCCAGATAAACTGCTGGGTGTGTCTTGTCCTTCAAGGGAACCAATCAGAAATCATATATTGTCCACCAAGTTGACCAGTCAGAAATCTGGCGTTGGAAATAGACATGACCATTTTCTTACACTATCGAAAATCATGGAGAGCTGGTGCCTGAATTCCTGGTGTGTGCTCCCAGTGGCTGAGGTTCCTAGATGGGAGCACAATATTGTAAATGTACCCTTATGTGCTTACTGCTCCATTAATCTAGCCCATTGAACTGGACTTTGTGATCACTGCAGATGGCCAGAAATTAGAGATGAGAGTTAATAAGAATATAAGAGCCTGCTCCGCCACTCAATAAGATCATGGCTGATGTTCTACCTGAACTCTACTTTTCTGCACTTTCCCAATATTCTTTGATTCCCTTAATATCCAAAAATCTATAGATCTGTCTTGATATACTCAACGACTGATCCTCCACAGCCCGCTCGAATAGAGAATTCCAGAGATTTACCACCCTCTGAGTGAAGAAGTTTCTCCTCATCTCCGTCCTAAATGGCCGACTGCTTTTTCTGAGACTGTGACCCCTGATACAGCCAGAGGAAACATCCTCCCTGAATCTACTCTGTCAAGCCCTCTAAGCTTTGTGTTTCAATTAGATCACCTCTCATTCTTCTAAACTCTAAAGAATATAGGCCTAGTCTACTGAATCTCTCCTCATAGGACAATTCCCCCATCCCAGGAATCAGTCTGGTGAACCTTTGTTACACTCCCTCAATGGCAAGTATATCCTTCCTTAGGTAAGCAGACCAAAACTGTGCACAATACATCTTACTCTTATCCTCAAATCCTCTTGTAATAAAGACCAACATACCATTTGCTTTATTAATTGCTTGCTGTACTTGCATGTTAACTTTCAGTGATTCATGTACAAAGACACCCAGGTCCCTCTGAACATCAACATTTCCCAATTTCTCACCATTTGAAAAATACTGCTTTTCTATTTTTCCTACCAAAGTAGATAACTTCACATTTCTCCACATTATATTCCATTTGCCATGTTCTTGCCCACTCACTTAGCTGTCTATAATCCCCTTGAAGCCTCTTTGCATCCTCCTCACAACTTACATTCCCACCTAGCTTTGTATCATCATAGAAGTTTACAGCACAACAGGACGCCATTTCGGCCCATCGTCCTTGCCGGCCAACAAGAGGCTATCCAACCTAATCCCACTTTCCAGCTCTAGGTTCATAACCCTGCAGGTTATGGCACTTCAGGTGCACATCCAAGTACTTTTTAAATGTGTTGAGGGTTTCTGCCTCTTCCACCCTTTCAGCAAATTTGGATATATTACATTTGGTCCCCTCATCCATATAATTGATATAAATTGTGACTAGCTGGGGCCCAAGCACCGATCCTTGCAGCACCTCACTAGTTACAGCCTGCCAACCCGAAAATGACCCGTTTATTCCTACTTTCTGTTTTCTGTCCATTAACCAATCCTCAATCTATGCCAGTATATTACCCCCAATCCCGTGAACCCTAATTTTGTTTAATAACCTCTTGTGTGGCACCTTATCGAATGCCTACTGAAAATCCAAATACACCACACCCCCTTATCTATTCTACTAGTTACAATCTCAAAAAACTCTCAACAGATTTGTCAAACATGATTTCCCTTTCATAAATCCATGTTGACTCTGCCCAATCCTATTATTTTCTAAGTACCCTGTTACCACATCCTTAATGATAGATTATAGCATTCTCCCTACTACTGATGTCAGGCTAACTGGTCTCTCTCCCTCCTTTCTTAAATAGTGGGGTTATATTAGCTACCTTCCAATCTGAGGGAACCGTTCTAGAATCTATGGAATTTTGGAAGATGACAACCAATGCATCCACGATCTCTATAGCCATCTCTTTCAAAACCCTTGGATATAGGCCATCAGGTCCAGAGGATTTATCAGCGTTCAGTCCCTTTAATTTCTCCAGTACAATCTTTTTACTAATACTAATTTATTTCCATTCCTCATTCACACTAGACTCTCGGTACTCCACTATTTCTGGAGTTTTTTTGAGTCTTCTTCCGTGAAGACACAAAGTATTTGTTTAATTTCTCTGCCATTTCCATATTCCCTATTATAATTTCTCCTGTCTCAGCCTGCAGGGGACCCACATTTACTTTTGCTAATCTTTTCCTTTTTGCATACCTATAGAGTCTGTTAGGGTCTGTTTTATGTCTCTCCCGAGCTTACTCTCATATTCTATTTTCCCTTCATTAATTCCTTGGTCCTCCTTTGCTGAATTCTAAAATCCTCAGGCTTACTGCTCATTTTGATAACATTATAAGCTGCTTGCTAAGCAATTTGTATCTTGTTACTACTATAGGTACAGACCAGAAGAAAGATTGCTAATACTGTAACTTGAAATAAGGGCATTCATTTGTTCAGTCGAAAAGGGAGTTCCTACCTGCAAAAAAACCACTAAAGCACTAAAGTTAGCTATTCAACGAAACCCAAGCAAGTATTACACCTGCCAAGTTCTTTTTACATTAATTAAAACTTGGAAAAGTGAGAAACTAAACTAACTTCCTTAAAATAAATATATAATTTAATTGTCTTTCCCTTTTAAACAAGGACCTTTTCGCATTCCAAAAGAGATCCCAATAATTGACAAACGAAGAAAGCGAGGTTTCCAAATGAACTAGTGACACTTTTTGCCGCAACCTTTAATGAAACGACTCGAGCGCTGCCGCTCCGAGCACCGGGTTCGCGCGCTGTACTCGCTCGCTCCGATTATCCGGCCCGGGAGAGCTCGCGCGCTCCGATTATCCGGCCCGGGAGAGCTCGCTCGCTCGCTCGGATTATCCGGCCCGGGAGAGCTCGCTCGCTCCGATTACCCGGCCCGGGAGCGCTCGCGCGCTCCGATTATCCGGCTCGTGCAGTGCGTGTCCCCGCCCCGGGCTCGCGCCTGCTCCCGCCCCGTGCTTGCGCAGCGCGTCACTCCGTCACCCTGCCGGTGCTCGGGAGGAGCAGAGCGCCACATCCGCCACAAGTTGCTGGCTCAGACGGCACTGCCCTTTCGAGAGAGCCAGCAGTCCCCGGGCCCGATCCCCGCAGCGGAGCGTGCTTCAGGTAAGGCGGCGGCGGTGGCCGCGGCCGGGCCGGGCCGGGCCGGGCTCGATCCCGATCCCGGGCTGGGCTGCTCGGCAGTGCGCGCGCGCCGGCTGCTGCAAGCTCTGGGCTCCAGCCTGTTCTTCCTTCTAATTGCACCGTCCAGCCTCTCCATGCAAGTCGGCCTGGTAAGCCGCGCACTGTGTGAGCGAACGAGCGAACGAGCGAGCGAGTGGCCCCCGCGCGGTGAAGGCGGTCTGCAACAAGATGGTCGGTGAACGCTGTGTGTACTCGTGACATGCCGGGCACGCTCGGAGCGCGGCGCCATCCTGGCTCGCTGCGCAGGCGGGCAGGTCCCCTTCTTTATTTCAGAAGGAACGGTTTGCATTCAGGAGAATTGACTGGAATCTTGTCGTTCGCCTCGAAGCTTTGCTCTCAACATTTCTAGCACATACAGGATCAGCACCAAAAAAACCACAACCATGCATTTTTATTCCTTTTTAAATTGGAGTTTGCAATTTTAACAATTAAAATTCGCTTTGGATTTCTCCTGTAGAAGTGATCAGAGAACGAATTGAAATATGTGCGCATTACAGATGACGTTTGAACAAAAAGCTCCAACCTAAATTTGTGATTCGATGCATAAAACGTAACCACCTCCGTGCAGCCATACTGTAATATCAGAAGGACTTCTCACTGCTGTGTAAAATTAATATCCCAGTAACCTGGGCACAGGATTAATGTGAAACAAATGAAATGCAAAACGGAATGGCTGAGAAGCGCGGCCAAGCGCGCGAGCTCGACACGGACGCGGGAAGCGCCGCGCCCCACAGCCCATTGCACCCGCGGAGCCGGAGCTGGAGCCAGTGCACATCGCCGTCTGTGGCATAGCTCGCAAGTGCACAGTGAAAGCAAAAGTCACTTCACACGGGGAAAAACACCACCGTGTGGCTCTAGCCCCATTTACACAAAACGTTCATCGTGAGTGGATGAGTGCACTCTGGCTCAGAAATTGCTGTGAAAATAGCGGCGAGTTCAAGGCACCTGCCATTATTAATGTGTAAAAACACAGCAGTTTGTGGCAAGGAAGAGATAGGCCATGGGTGGCGAATTGGCACAAAATTCTGGACGATTTGTACCGATCGCCTCGTTAAATTGGGAGCTCGCTGTGGCAATAAATTGCTGGATTTGCACCGTAAATATGAATGAATCACGTCGCAGACATTAAGGGCTGTTATTTCATGTCGCAAGGACCCTGTTCATGACATGGGCCCAGAATTTGCAATCAGTGGTGAAGCAAAGGCATTCGCCACTGGCCCTGAAGAACATAAGAAATAGGAGCAGGCCATTTGACCCCTTGAACCTGTTCCACCATTCAGTGTGATCATGGCTGATCTTCTACCTCAACTATACTTTCCTGCACTATCCCCTTAACCCTTGATTCTCTTAATATCCAAAAATCTATCGATCTTTGTCTTGAATATACTCAAAGACTGAGCCTCCACAGCCCTCTCGAGCAGAGAATTCCAAATATTCACCACCCTCTGAGTGAAGAAGTTTCTCCTCAGTCCTAAATGGCCGACCCTTTATTCTGAGACTGTGACCCCTGGTTCTCGACTCTTGAGGCAGAGGCAACATCCTCCCTGCATCTACCCTGTCAAGCCCTGCAAGTATTTTGTATGTTTCAATGAGATCACCTCTCATTCTTCTAAACTCTAGAGAATATAGGCCTAGTCAACTCAATCTCTCCTCATAGGACAATCCCCCCACCCCCCAGTCTGAGGAATCAGTCAGGTGAATCTTCATTGCACCACTCAATGGCAAGTATATCCTTCCTTAGGTAAGGAGACCAAAACTGTACACAATACTCCAGTGCGGTCTCATCAGGGCCCTATATAATTGCAGTAAGACGTCTTTACTGTTATACTCAAATCCTCTTAAAGACCAATATACCATTTGCTTTCTTAATTGCTTGCTGTACTTGCATCTTAACTTTCAGTGATTTGTGTAAAAGGACACCCAGGTCCTTCTGAACACCAACATTTCCCAATCTCGCACCATATAAAAATTACTCTGCTTTTCTATTTTTCCACCCAGAGTGGATAACTTCACATTTCTCCGCATTATATTCCATTTGCCATGTTTTTGCCCACTCACTTAACCTGTCTAATACCACTTGAAGTCTCTGAATTCTCCTCACAACTTGCATTCCCACCTAGCTTTGTATCATCAGCAAACTTGGATATATTATATTTAGTCCCCTCTTCCAAATCATTTATATAAATTGTGAATAGCTGGGGCCAAAGCACCGATCCTTGCGGCACCCCACTAGTTACAGCCTGCCAACCCTAAAATGACCCGTGTATTCCTACTCTGTTTTCTGTCCATTAACCAATCCTCAATCCATGCCCTCAGTACCATGAGTCCTAATTTTGTTCAATAACCTCTTGTGTGGTAACTTTATTGAATGCCTTCTGAAAATCCAAATACACATCCACTGGTCCCCCTTTATCTATTCTGCTAGTTACAACCTCAAAAAGCTCTTAATAGATTTGTCAAACATGATTTCCCTTTGATAAATCTGTGTTGACTCTGCCCAATCCTATTATTATTTTTGAAGTGCCCTGTTACCACGTCCTTCATAATAAATTCAAGCATTTTCCCTACAACTGATGTCAGGCTAACTGGTCTGTAGTTCCCTGTTTTCTCTCCCTCCTTTCTTAAATAGCGGGGTTACATTAGCTACCTTCCAATCTGTGGGACCTTTTCTAGAATCTATGGAATTTTGGAAGATGACAACCAATGCATCCACTATCTCTATAGCCATCTCCTTCAAAACCCTAGGATGTAGGTCATCAGGTCCAGGGGATTTATCGGCTTTCAGTCCCATTAATTTCTCCAGTACAATCTTTTTACTAATACTAATTTCTTTCCATTCCTCATTCACGCTAGACCTGTGGTACTCCACCATTTCTGGAAATTTTTTGTGTCTGTCTTCAGTATTTATTTAATTTCCCTACCATTTCCTTATTCCCCATTATAATTTCTCCTGTCTCAGCCTGTAGGGGAGCCACATTTAATTTTGCTAATCTTTTCCTTTTTACATATCTATAGAAGCTTTTACAGTCTGTTTTTGTGCCTCGCTAATTTACTCTCATATTCTATTTTCCCTTTATCAATTTCTTGGTCCTTTGCTGATTTCTAAAATCCTCCCAATCCTCAGGCTTACTGCTCTTTTTGGCAACATTATAAGCTTCTTCCTTTGATCCCTTGATTCCCTTAATATTCAAAAATCTATCGATTTCTATCTTGAATATATTCAACGACTGAACATCCACAGCCCTCTGGGGGAGAGAATTCCAAAGATTCATCACCCTCTTGAGTGAAGAAATTTCTCCTAATTTCAGTCCTAAATGGTCGATCCCTTATTCTGAGACTGACCCATGTTTCTAGACTCCCCAGCCAGGGAAAACATCTTCCCTGCATCTACCCTGCCAAGTACTGTAAGAATTTTGTATGTTTCAATGAGATCACCTTTCATTCTTCTAAACTCTGAAGAATATAGAAAACATAGAAAACAGGTGCAGGAGCAGGCCATTCGGCCCTTCGAGCCTGCACTACCATTCAATATGATCATGGCTGATCATGCAACTTCAGTACTCCACTCCTGCCTTCTCTCCATACTCCCTGATCCCTTTAGCCATAAGGGCCACATCTAACTCCCTTTTGAATATATCCAATGAACTGGACTCAACAACTTTCTGTGGTAGAGAATTCCATAGGTTCACAATTCTCTGGATGAAAAAGTTTCTCCTCATCTCGGTCCTAGATGGCTTAACCCTTATCCTTAGACTGTGACCCCTGGTTCTGGACTTTCCCAACATCGGGAACATTCTTCCTGCATCTAACCTGTCCAATCCCGTCAGAATTTTATATGCTTCTATGAGATCCCTTCTCATTCTTCTAAATTCCAGTGAATATAAGTCTAGTCGATCCAGTCTTTCTTCATATGTCAGTCCTGCCATCTTGGGAATCAGTCTTCGCTGCACTCCTTCAATAACAAGAATGTCCTTCCTCAGATTAGGAGACCAAAACTGCACACAATACTCAAGGCCCTGTACAACTGCAGCAAGACCTCCCTGCTCCTATACTCAAATCCTCTCGCTATGAAGGCCAACATGCCATTTGCTTTCTTTACTGCCTGCTGTACCTGCATGCATACTTTCAATGACTGATGTACCTAGGTCTCATTGTACCTCCCCCTTTACTAATCTGTCACCATTCAGATAATAATCTGCCTTCCAGTTTTTGCCACCAAAGTGGATAATCTCAAATTTATCCACATTATACTGCATCTGCCATGCATTTGTCCACTCACTTAACCTGTCCAAGTCACCCTGCAGCCTCTTAGCATTCTCCTCACAGCTCACACTGCCACTCAGCTTAGTGTCATCTGCAAACTTGGAGATATTACATTCAATTCCTTCGTCTAAATCATTAATATATATTGTAAATACATGGGGTCCCAGCAATGAACCTTGCGGTACCCCACTAGTCACTGCCTGCCATTCTGAAAAGGACCCGTTTATTCCTACTCTTTTTGTTTCCTGTCTGCCAACCAGTTCTCTATCCACGTCAATACTTTTTTAAAAAAGGAGGGAGAGAGAAAACAGGGAATTATAGACCGGTCAGCCTGACATCGGTAGTGGGTAAATGATGGAATCAATTATTAAGGATGTCATAGCAGCGCATTTGGAAAGAGGTGACATGATAGGTCCAAGTCAGCATGGATTTGTGAAAGGGAAATCATGCTTGACAAATCTTCTGGAATTTTTTGAGGATGTTTCCAGTAGAGTGGACAAGGGAGAACCAGTTGATGTGGTGTATTTGGACTTTCAGAAGGCTTTCGACAAGGTCCCACACAAGAGATTAATGTGCAAAGTTAAAGCACATGGGATTGGGGGTAGTGTGCTGACATGGATTGAGAACTGGTTGGCAGACAGGAAGCAAAGAGTAGGAGTAAATGGGTACTTTTCAGAATGGCAGGCAGTGACTAGTGGGGTACCGCAAGGTTCTGTGCTGGGGCCTCAGCTGTTTACATTGTACATTAATGATTTAGACAAGGGGATTAAATGTAGTATCTCCCAATTTGCGGATGACACTAAGTTGGGTGGCAGTGTGAGCTGCGAGGAGAATGCTATGAGGCTGCAGAGTGATTTGGATAGGTTAGGTGAGTGGGCAAATGCATGACAGATGAAGTATAATGTGGATAAATGTGAGGTTATCCACTTTGGTGGTAAAAACAGAGAGACAGACTATTATCTGAATGGTGACAGATTAGGAAAAGGGGAGGTGCAACGAGACCTGAGTGTCATGGTACATCAGTCATTGAAGTTTGGCATGCAGGTACAGCAGGCAGTTAAGAAAGCAAATGGCATGTTGGCCTTCATACCGAGGGGATTTGAGTACAGGGGCAGGGAGGTGTTACTACAGTTGTACAGGGCCTTGGTGAGGCCACACCTGGAGTATTGTGTACAGTTTTGGTCTCCTAACTTGAGGAAGGACATTCTGGCTATTGAGGGAGTGCAGCGAAGGTTCACCAGACTGATTCCCGGGATGGCGGGACTGACATATCAAGAAAGACTGGATCAACTGGGCTTGTATTCACTGGAGTTCAGAAGAATGAGAGGGGATCTCATAGAAACATTTAAAATTCTGATGGGTTCAGACAGGTTAGATGCAGGAAGAATGTTCCCAATGTTGGGGAAGTCCAGAACCAGGGGTCACAGTCTAAGGATAAGGGGTAAGCCATTTAGGACTGAGATGAGGAGAAACTTCTTCACCCAGAGAGTGGTGAACCTGTGGAATTCTCTACCACAGAAAGTTGTTGAGGCCAATTCACTAAATATATTCAAAAAGGAGTTAGATGAAGTCCTTACTACTAGGGGGATCAAGAGGTATGGCGAGAAAGCAGGAATGTGGTTCTGAAGTTGCATGTTCAGCCATGAACTCATTGAATGGCAGTGCAAGCTCAAAGGGCCGAATGGCCTACTCCTGCACCTATTTTCTATGTTTCTAATACATTACCCCAATACCATGTGCTTTAATTTTGCACACTAATCTCTTGTGTGGGACCTTGTCAAAAGCCTTTTGAAAGTCCAAATACACCACATCCACTGGTTCTCCCTTGTCCACTCTATTGGTTACATCCTCAAAAAATTCTAGAAGATTTGTCAACAATGATTTCCCTTTCATAAATCCATGCTGACTTGGACCGATCCTGTCACTGCTTTCCAAATGCGCTGCTATTACATCTTTAATAATTGATTCCAACATTTTCCCCACTACTGATATCAGGCTAACCGGTCTATAAATCCCAGTTTTCTCGCTCCCTCCTTTCTTAAAAAGTGGGGTTACATTAGCTACATTCCAATCCATAGGAACTGATCCAGAGTCTATCGAATGTTGGAAAATGACCACCAATGCATCCACTATTTCTAGGGCCACTTCCTTAAGTACTCTGGGATGCAGACTATCGCCTTGGGGATCTATCGGCCTTCAATCCCATCAATTTCCCGAACACAATTTCCTGACTAATAAGGATTTCCTTCAGTTCCTCCTTCTCACTAGACCCTCGGTACCCTAGTATCTCCAGAAGGTTATTTGTGTCTTCCTTAGTGAAGATAGAACCAAAGTATTTGTTCAATTGGTCTGCCATTTCTTTGTTCCCCATTATAAATTCACCTGATGCTGACAGCAAGGGACCTATATTTGTCTTCACTAATCTTTTTCTCTTCACATATCTATAGAAGCTTTTGCAGTCAGTTTTTATGTTCCTTGCAAGCTTACTCTCATACTCTATTTTCCCCCTCCTAATTAAACCCTTTGGTCTCCTCTGCTGAGTTGTAAATTTCTCCCAGTCCTCAGGTTTGCTACTTTTTCTGACCAATTTATATGTCTCTTCCTTGGATTTAACACTATCCCTAATTTCCCTTGTTAGCCACGGTTGAGCCACCTTCCCCGTTTTATTTATACGCCAGATAGGGATGTACAATTGTTGAAGTTCATCCATGTGATCTTTAAATGTCTGCCATCGCCTATCCACCGTCGACCCTTTAAGCATCATTCGCCAGTCTATCCTAGCCAATTCACGTCTCATACCATTGAAGTTACCTTTCTTTCAGTTCAGGACCTTAGTCTCTGAATTAACTGTGTCACTCTCCATCTTAATGAAGAATTCTACCATATTATGGTCATTCTTCCCCAAGGGGTCTCACACGACAAGATTGCTAATTAATCCTCTCTCTATAGGCCTAGTCTACTCAAGTCTCTGTAAGCTTTGCACAAAGATCTCCCAATCTCTGTCGAAAATTTTGGATTTTCCGACGTGTAATTCCAATCAACGGAAGTTAATGGGAATTCCCAACGAAGAACTGCTGTGACGTCAACACGCTGTCTAAGCAGCCAATCAAAATGTAGAATTCTCACAGACAGCAAAGCAGGAAGTGTGTAAGCTCCTAAACTTCTAACTTTTAAAAATGTAAGAGCAAAACAAAGATTGGGGTTTTCACATAGAGAATAGGCAAATCTGATATAAAGATGAATCAACTTTTTTTTTAAAAAGTAAAAAAAATTTATGTTTCTTAAAAATTGTAATTTTTATTAATATGGATAAATTTGACACTGCACAAAATTAAAATGAGTTTTTCAAGGCCATAACCTTTGTTTAGCAGTCAATACGCTGTTAAAATCCCAGTTACGCCTAATTGAAAAGGATTTAACTTTTAATGTGGTATTTAACAGCGTAATTACTGCGGAAGAGAAAAAGTTTTTGACATTTTCCAAGATTTGACAAATTCTACTGATTGCGAGCTTGGGTGGGTGCACAGCACAGCACAGCCTGTGGAGGAGCAGTGAATGACAGACCGTAACTTCAGGATTTCTGTGTTGGGCTACACATGCGCTAAATCTTGAAGATGTAGTCAGTTTCAAAGGCGAAATGACGGTGAACGCTGCCAGTCCGCTGTCATCAGGACCACAAATTTCAAGCTGTGATTTATGTTCCTGGCAAGAAATTTAACATTAGGGACCCAGAAAAGGAACAATTGAAACTGTGCAGTCTCACTCCTGCAGGTAGTAAGTTCCTGGAGGTTTGATTGAATGTTTAATTTTTTTCTTTCTTTTCCTTTCTATCTCTTTTTTTCTCTTTCTATTTCTTAATCTAATCTTTCTCTCCCTTCGCTTTCTGTATCTAATTTGACTCTAATTCACCCAATTTCCTTCTCTGTTGTTGGCTCTGTTTCTTTATGCTTAAATTTAATTGGTTAAAGAGATAGACCATTGAACCCGACGTTCATGAGGTCCCAGATTGACATCGTCGTACAGTTATTTGTATTTCCAGCAATTTGCTGCATAAAAAGAATACAATTGCTGTTCCAACAATTTCTTGGCCATTAAGTGGTTGAATATTGGAATTAGTTGCAATGGCGATATTGAGCACCAGCACCATGTTAGACCATTGTTAAAGGTCTTGTGGCACTATTCAAAAAAGAGCAGAGAATTCTGAGCAATATTTATCCTTCAACCAATATCACCAAAACAGATTACCTGGTCGTTTATCTCAAACTATGAAATCTTGCTGTGTGCCAATATAACAGTGACTTCAAAAGTAATAATTATAAAATGTTTCTGAGATGTGACAAGGTGCTATATCAATATTATTCCTTATATATCTCTGCAAATTATCTTTTTAGATTTATTTTAACTCCAAGCAATTTGCATTTTGAGAAATGGCTGTCTGTGTTGGCTGAGAGAAATTTTCCATTGTAGCATCAACTCTAAATTTTGAATGGCAACCTTGTTGGGTAATGTAACACATTTCTGCTGTTGGGATTTAGTTAGCGTTAAGCATTTACAAGTCGGGTATAGTATAGGTAAGCACAAGTAAAATTTTGTCTACTCTGCCTTAACCTCAGTGTCAGAAGAGCATATTTTACTGTACCAAAATATGCCGTTCACTTGTGGATTATTTTGTGTTGTGGACCCAAACAAATAAACAACTTCATTAAGACTGCAAAACGTTTTCCTTGTTAGGCACCTTAAAGCTGGGAGATAAAGAGAATATTTTTGTTTTGTCGGCCTTGATTTGAAGAGAATGTTCACTTGTGAGCATCCTAAATTCCTCTTGCGCAACAATCAATTTCTATCCCTTTTTTTCTTTACTGAGTTCTTCCAATGGACCAGCTCTAGCAATTCCGTACTTGAGTTCAAATCTCTTGCAGCGTAACTGCCCCATTAGATTCATAAAAACAGATAACTATTTTACAAGATTTACATGTGTTAATTTGGTTCAACATTTAAACAGTTGTCCATGCCCAAATCTCATGCATGTGCTGTTGGTGCACATTACATTTGCAACTTTAGTAAACTGGCCAGGATTTTCCTGATGTCAGGGGAGGGCTATGCCACCCAGTAATAACAACAGCCCACCATCATACCTAAGATAGTTGACCCTACCATAGTGCCATTGATGGAAGCTCGTTGTGTTGCTACCAGTGATGATGTGTGATTGGAGGTACCTCAGGAAACCTGCAATCGCACTGATGCCAGGTTGTTCGCATTATGCGGAAATACACTAAAACTACTGTGCTTTTTGTTTCTATGTAATCTTTCATGACATTTTATGCCCTACCTTATATAATTATGTCACTTATTTCATGAAGATACTACATTCTTATGTTAGGACACTTTTGCTCTTGTGTTTTTTTTAAGGGCAAGGTAGAGAGTAGTACTTTGCTAAGACAATATTAATAGTCTTTCCTTTGCCACTAATTAATTTTATGCAATTTATTTGTAAGGTATGGTATAAAGAGAAAGTATAATGGAAGACCCATGGGGTATATGTCCAGAACTGGAACCATATATCATGAGTTTAAGGGACATTAGTGGCATTGGAATGGGTATAGGGAGAGTGACAAAGCCAACAACAATTTTAGGGGAGCAAACATATTTTTCTCTTCTGTCCCAGTGGTGGTACCTATATCTGTATCTTATTTATGGTGCTGACTGTAAATAACCTGAGTCAGTTGTTCATGTATTATTGGGTCAATCCATCATTGACAATGTTGGAATCATTCATTAAGGATGAAATAGCAGTGCATTTGGAAAGCAGTGAAAGGATCGGTCCAAGTCAGCATGGATTTATGAAAGGGAAATCATGCTTGACGAATCTTCTGAAATTTTTTGAGGATGTAACTAGTAGAGTGGACAAGGGAGAACCAGTGGATGTGGTGTATTTGGACTTTCAAAAGGCTTTTGACAAGGTCCCGCACAAGAGATTGGTGTGCAAAGTCAAAGCGCATGGTATTGGGGGTAATGTACTGACGTGGATAGAGAACTGGTTGGCAGACAGGATGCAGAGAGTCGGGATAAACGGGTCCTTTTCAGAATGGCAGACAGTGACTTGTGGAGTGCCGCAGGGCTCAGTGCTGGGACCCCAGCTCTTTACAATATACATTAATGATTTGGATGAAGGAATTGAGTATAATATCTCCAAGTTTGCAGGTGACACTAAACTGGGTGGCAGTGTGAGCTGTGAGGGGGATGCTAAGAGGCTGCAGGGTGACTTGGACAGGTTAGGTGAGTGGGCAAATGCATGGCAGATGCAGAATAATGTGGATAAATGTGAGGTTATCCATTTTGGGGGCAAAAACACGAAGGCAGAATATTATCTGAATGGCGGCAGATTAGGAAAAGGGGGGGTCCAACGAGATCTGTGTGTCATGGTTCATCAGTCATTGAAGGTTGGCATGCAGGTACAGCAGGTGGTAAAGAAGACAAATGGTATGTTGGCCTTCATAGCTAGGGGATTTGAATATAGAAGCAGGGAGGTCTTACTGCAGTTGTACAGGGCCTTAGTGAGGCCTCACCTGGAATATTGTGTTCAGTTTTGGTCTCCTAATCTGAGGAAGGACGTTCTTGCTATTGAGGGAGTGCAGCGAAGGTTCACCAGACTAGTTCCAGGGATGGCTGGACTGTCATATGAGGAGAGACTGGATCAACTGGGCCTTTATTCACTGGAGTTTAGAAGGATGAGAGGGGATCTCTAAAAACGTATAAGATTCTGACGGGACTGAACAGGTTAGATGCAGGAAGAATGTTCCCGATGTTGGGGAAGCCCAGAACCAGGGGACATAGTCTAAGGATAAGGGGTAAGCCATTTAGGACTGAGATGAGGAGAAACTTCTTCACTCAGAGTTGTTAACCTGTGGAATTCCCTGCCGCAGAGAGTTGTTGATGCCAGTTCATTGGATATATTCAAGAGGGAGTTAGATATGGCCCTTACGGCTAAGGGGATCAAGGGGTATGGAGAGAAAGCAGGAAAGGGGTACTGAGGGAATGATCAGTCATGATCTTATTGAATGATGGTGCAGGCTCGAAGGGCCGAATGGCCTACTCCTGCACCTATTTTCTATGTTTCTATGTAATATAAAAAATGCCCCAGGTAGTTCATGTGTATTCTGTATATAATAAAAGTATATCATAGAATGATACAGCACAGAAGGCCAGTCGGCCCATTGTGTCTGTGCTAGCTCTTTGAAAGAGCTATCTAATTAGTCCCACTCCCCATCCGTTTCCCCTTAGCCCTGCAATTTTTCTCTCTCCAAGTATTTATCCAATTCCCTTTTGAAAGATAATGGGCCGGACTTTGCGCTAGAAATAACGGTGAGGCTAAAAGTGATTACTGTTATTTACGTGGAAATTGGACAGCAACTTCCAGTGACTGCACATGTTCAGTTAAATGCAGAAATCAGGACGTCTCCGAGATGCTCTGCTACTCCAAAAGCTGTGCGATACTGAGAAACTCACCATTCAAATACATTGAAAGGCATAAAGTTGCTGTACTTACCTGATAGATACAAACTAAACTTGCCAGAAAAAGTTAGGGCTTATCCATTCCAGTGTAAATACTCTTTTACCGACATGATAGATCTTAATTATTGAAAATTCCTTTGGATTTTAATTATTGGAGATTTAATAAATGTAAATAAAAATATATTTGTTTACTTTTTTCTGTCTCTTTTATCTCTCTCTCTCAATCTAATCTTTCTTGTTTTCTGTAGCTGATTTGGATTGAATTCAATATTCTAACTGACTCTTCTTGGTTCAGACTCTGCGCTGCTCATTAACAATTCTTCAATCTGATTGGTTAAGGAGACAGTACTTGCCCTGTTCAGAGGTACCAGATGCTCTGTAGAGGGCACTGTGCCATTTGACTGGTTGGCTGAGAGGAACTTCCACTGGAAAACCCATAGAGAGTCTATGGGCAAATGCAAATGACCGCAAAATCCAACCCATTATTGAATCTGCTTCTACCACCCTTTCAGATCATAAAAACTCGCTGCATAAAAAATGCTTCTTCATGTCGCCTCTGGTTCTTTTGCTTCTTCAGTAACTGACCCTTGTGTCACTGGAAACAGTTTCTTCTTATTTATTCTATCAAAACCCTTAATGATTTTGAACACCTCTATCAAATCTCCCCTTAACCTTCTTTGCTCTAAGGAGAACAACCCTAGTTTCTTTATGTAACAAGTCTTTCACCCTGGTACAATTCTAGTAAATCTCCTTGGCACCCTCTCTAAGGCCGTGTCACTCTTTCTAAAGTGTAGTCCCCAGAATTGAGCACAATACTCCAGTTGGGGTCTAATCAGTGTTTCATCATGGTTTAGCATAACTTCTTTGCTTTTGTACTCTGTGCCTCTCTTTATAAAGCCAAGGGTCACATATGCCTTTTTAACAACCTTCTCAACTTGCCCTGCCACCTTCAAAGACTTGTGTATGTACACCCCCGGTCTCTCTGTTCCTGCACCCCTTTAACATTGTACCATTTAATTTATATTGCCTCTCCTCATTCTGCTGACCAAAATGTATCACTTCACAGTACTCGGCATTAAATTTAATCTGCCAGGTATCCGCCCATTTCACCAGTCTATCTAAATCCTCCTGGAGTCTGTTACTATCCTCCTCACTGGTTACTACAATTCTGACTTTTGTGTCATCTGCAAGCTTTGAAATTATGCCCTGGATACCCAAGTCTGGGTCATTAGCATCGACCCCTGAGGGACACCGACCCCTGAGGGACGCCACTACACACTTCCTTCCAGTCTGAAAAGCAATCGTTCACCACTACTCTCTGCTTTCTGTCCATTAGCCAATTTCATATCCACGCAGCCACTGCCTATGGGCTTTAGTTTTGCTAACAAGTCTGTACTTGTATTTTACTGTAGACACGTGTAAAGAGAGATACAAAATTAAGTCACGGCAAGAGAGATAGGCACTTTGTAGAAGAAATAATGGCAAACCGGAATTTGGAGAAAAAAAGTTCAGTGGCAGAATTTAGGAATATGTGAAACCTAGAACAAAGCAGACTGATTTAATATAGGATGTTTTGGGGCGACAGTCATAGTGAAGTATTAAAATATATAATTTAAAATGCCTCTTTCCTATAAGAACCATGATTAATGCTGTCAAGTTCGGTTTGGGGATTGAACATTGTGAATGCATTTTATTTATTGGCTATCTGCAGAAACTTAAATTACTTTGTTCCTTTTCTAATCCTTTTTTTATCAGTTGCTTACAGTGCACAATGGGTGAAGTAGTGAAATATAATGATGACGAACATAAAAATGCATTTCTGAAGACCTTGAATGAGCAGCGATTAGAAGGAGAGTTCTGTGATATAGCGATTTTGGTGGAAGATGTTAAGTTCCGAGCCCACAGATGTGTTTTGGCAGCTTGCAGCACTTACTTCAAGAAGTTGTTTAAAAAACTAGAAGTTGATAGTTCTTCAGTAATCGAGATTGATTTTTTGCGTTCAGATATATTTGAAGAAGTACTGAATTATATGTACACCTCCAAAATCTCTGTGAAGAGAGAAGATGTGAACCTGATGATGTCTTCTGGACAAATCCTTGGAATAAAATTCTTAGATAAACTGTGTACTCAGAAGCGTGATGTGTCTCCTCAGAATGCAGCTCGTCGCAAAAGCCGATACCCCTACAGTATAACTGCTAAAATCCATCGGCCCTCAGTAAATAGCACAGACGAGGAGATAGAAGAAATTGGAGATCAACTTGAAGGCCAGTCAGAAGAGGCAATAGAAGAAACTGTACCCAATCAGGATGACGGAAAGACCCAAGCAAATGGCCTGCGGGTTCAGGAAGCCATTTTAAAAGAACTTGGAAGCGAAGAAGTTCGTAAAGTCAATTGCTTTGGTTCAGAAGTGGAAACCATGGAGACTGAGCCGAAGGATATGACTCCCCAACCACCTCCAACTCTTGCTTTCAATGACAGCATGAGCGGAGTCAAGGAAGAACAGCCACCAGGCTGGACAGCAAACGCTGATGTGAAATTTGAATATTTGCTGTATGGTGATAGGGAACAGTTCAGTTGTCAGACCTGTGGCAAGACTTTCACTGATGAAACACGTTTGAGGAAACATGAGAAGTTGCATTCTGCTGATCGACCTTTTGTGTGTGACATCTGTTCAAAGGCCTTCACCACGCAAGCTCACTTGAAAGAACATCTCAAAATTCACACAGGTTTCAAACCTTATGGATGCGATGTTTGTGGAAAATCTTTCATTCGAGCTCCTGACCTGAAAAAACATGAACGAGTCCACAGTAATGAAAGACCCTTTGCATGCCACATGTGTGACAAAGCCTTCAAGCACAAATCTCATCTGAAAGATCATGAACGGAGGCACCGAGGTGAGAAGCCATTTGTTTGTGGTTCCTGTACTAAAGCTTTTGCCAAAGCTTCTGATCTAAAGAGGCACGAAAACAATATGCACAGTGAACGCAAACAAGTATCTACAAGTGTGATTGCTAGTGAGACAGAGCAGTTGCAAGCTGCAGCAATGGCAGCTGAAACAGAGCAAAACCTGGAAAGTATAACCTGTAGTTGAGGGAAAATTAACTTAATGTTAGTTTCCCATTTTCCCTTTTGATTCTGTAAAGGGCTTCTGTCTAATATAGATGACAGCATTAATAAATGTGACCCTTATATATTTTGTCTTTAAATTCTGTTCCTTTTTACAATTTGTATGAATAATCCTTTTTTTTTTCTGTCTCAGTGTATAAAATCTAATATATTTAGGGTAAATTGTTGCACTGTATAAGGATTTAATAGTAGGGTTGGCCATTTGGGACAACAGGATAAATTATGTAATTGAATATTTCAAGTGTTATAAATACTTTAATCCCTGTATGGTGCAATAATGTGTTTGAGGCATACTTTAAGTGCTGTGTTACAGTTTTTTAATATTTTTTTTAATAAAGTTGTTTTAATGTTTTGGCCTGCCACTGCAGTCTCTGACTATATTCTGTAGTAGCAAATGAGCCACTAGCATTAAAAGGCTTTAGGAATAGGATTTATGCATTTAAGTGTTTTTGATACCCATTCTTTTGCCCACAGAAATGTTGCTAATTTAGTTGGAGCAATTTTATGTTTGTTTTTTGTACCACTGTTTCTTTTATCTTAAGTTTTTTTTAAGGGAAGAAAAAATAACTTTTGTATAGCCTATATCACATGTTGGTCTTACTTTATACCAGCTAATGGTGCAGAAGGCATACTTTGTAATGTATGCGCAGACTCCTTTCTGCCACATAATCTATAACGGTAAAAGAAGATAAGTATCAATTAATGTTTAGTGCTTTTAACAGAAGATGATGTAATCAGTTAGATCCACATACTGTAATTGAAGCTTGAGTTGTGAATTTGGATTAATAGCAGCAGAACCTGATGACAGCAAGGCTCCTGACTCAAAACAATACTTGCCAGATCCCTAAATGAGCTTTGGAACAAAATCTGGACCCGAGCAACTTAACAATGGAGCAATGCATTCCAATGATCTGCTGCTCTTAACACTTTTGTCTGCACTTATATTTAAAAAAAACTCTCCTTAAAGCAGCAATCTGATCATTCTGATGATAACATTTTAGATGGATACTTGCCTGTAAATATTTTTAATTAAAAACTGAATAATTGTAAAATTTACTGTTAGTTTTGAATTCAGATTAAGTTGTCTTGCCCAGCTCAAAGTTTAGAAAATATGATTAAAATTTTCATACATGTAGTCGGATGCATATAACGAAGTGTTTTCGCCCTAGTCTGTGCCAGTGCTCTGTGTCAAACCTTTAGTGATGTTACACAAGTAATGTGCTTACACTCAAATTAGTTGTCATTGTTTTGGTATAAATGTTTGATGATCAACACAATACAGCTACGTATAAATTTGAGTTGCGTTATTTGCATATATTTTATTCTCTTTTTATAATTGGTTTGATCACTGTTAGACTAAAACTTGCCTTTCTCAGAAAATTTACTTTTGTCTGAAAAAAGTCTTTTTCTAATTAAAATGTAAACATTTTAGAATAACATTTGCCACTGATGTTTTTTTTTCCTTTTGAAACTTGTATTTTGCCTTTCATGAATTCATTATCATCGTCTAATGCCCCACCATCAACATCCTGGGGGTCACCGTTGACCAGAAATTTAACTGGACCAGCCACATAAATACTGTTGCTACAAGAGCAGGTCAGAGGCTGGGTATTCTGCAGCGAGTGTCTCCCCTCCTGACTCCCCATAGCCTTTCTACCACCTACAAGGCACAAGTCAGGAGTGTGATGGAATACTGTACACTTGCCTGGATGAGTGCAGCTCTAACAGTACTCAAGAAGCTCGACACCATCCAGGACAAAGCAGCCCGCTTGATCAGCATCCCATCCATCACCTTAAACATTCACTCCCTCCACCATCAGCGCACCGTGGCTGCAGTATGTACCATCTACAAGATGTACCTCCCAAACCGTGACCTCTACCACCTAGAACGACAAGGGCATCAGGCGCATGGGAACACCACCAGCTCCAAGTTCCCCGCTAAGATACACGCCATCCTGACTTGGAAATATCGCATAGTTCCTTCATTGTCGCTGGGTCAAAATCCTGGAACTCCCTACCTAACAGCGCTGTGGGAGTACCTTCACCACACGGACTGCAGTGGTTCAAGAAGACGGCTCACCGCCACCTTCTCGAGGGCAATTAGGAATGGACAATAAATGATAGTTTTGCCAGCAATACCCACTTCCCATGAATGAATAAAATAAACCTCCAGGCACAGAGCTTCATGTACAAAAGCAAAATACCGCAGATGCTAGAATCTGGAATAAAAACAGAAAATGCTGGAAATCTCAGCAGGTCAGGCAGCATCTGTGGAGAGAAAGCAAATCATCGACCCAAAACGTTAACTCTGCTTTCTCGCCACAGAGCTTCATGTGCTGGGAAGCAAATCAGAAATTTGGGTGCAGAGATTAGCCGGATTTCCCATCCATTAAAATTAATCATTAATACATGGGAAATCCTGACCAGACCTGTTGATGTCCCTGCCTGAATTCCTGATGTCTGTGCTTCCAGCATAAACATTTCTGTACTGGGAGTGCAAATTTATAAAACCTACCCTATAATAGGTATACTTGCTTTGAAGTTTCGTTATGGTCTACTTTGGAAATCTGAAGCAAGGATTCGGCCAAGGAATTCAGTTGGTGCTGTGTCAAGACATTAGAAATCTAATCCCTTTTTTTTTTCTCCCTCAACAATTTTCTTATCTCCTGAAAGCACCGACTCATGTTGGGACAGAGTTCTATGGCCTTGCGCAGCTTCCTGTAACAAGTGGTAATTTATTTACGTTGTACCTTCCCATTAATTGTTGGTAGGTTATTCTATGGAGGTATCGGCTGGGGGTAGGGGGGGAGATGGGGGGCTGAATCCTGTTGTCGCCTTATATGCACACTTCCAGCACAGATTGTGGCAACCATGTCTGATTTTATTATTTTCTCCTCTTGAACCTGGGGTATTGAAGACAATTATAGCATCCTGATCACTGAGATCAGCTGACTGCACAAACCAGGCTTTAAGCTAGGACCTTTGTATTGCTCAGCTATTCACTCCTAATTCCTTTGAGCCTGAATGGTAATTTCCTAACAGTATAATTCATAATTATATTAATGTTCCTAAAATGAGTGTGGAACTGGTTTAGTGGTTCACGTTATTGGGGTAGAGTAAAGTTCTCTTTACTTTGGAGCACGTTGCTCTATACTTGACCTGGGAGTGTGTGATATAGCATTAGGTGGAAAAAGTGTTTCACTTCTCCGCACACTGTTCACAGGCTTATTGTTTTACCAAATACTATAGTTGAGATAGGGCTTAAAAAGAAGCATGTATTGGACACTTGGGTGCATTCTGTGCATAATTATTTTAAATGCTCTGCATTGTGCATCTAAATTCTCAATATGCACGGCCAGCGGTGCAAAGTTGAAAAATTGCCCATTTATACTGCTATTGTGGTTTGAGTTATCCCTCAATCTGGTTAGTCAGGTAAATGTAATTGGTCTGGATCTGAATTTTGTTTATTCGTCAATCTGAAATGGTTGCTTTTAGCTTCTATTATTTTATAAGAAAATCGTATTTCTAAAATAAATTTGGTATTGGTCATCATCATCGGCAGTCCCTCGAAATCGAGGAAGACTTGCTTCCACTCTAAAAATGGGTTTTTAGGTGACTGAACAGTCCAATATGGGAATTACAGTCTCTGTCACAGGTGGGACAGACAGTCGTTGAAGGAAAGGGTGGGTGGGACTGGTTTGCCGCACAGTCCTTCCGCTGCCTGTGCTTGTTTTCTGCATGCTCTTGGCGATGCGACTCGAGGTGCTCGGAGCACTCCTGGATGCACTTCCTTCACTTAGAGCAGTCTTTGGCCAGGGACTCCCAGGTGTCAGTGGGGATGTTGCATTTTATCAAGGAGGCTTTGAAGGTGTCCTTGAAACATTTCCTCCGCCTACCTTGGGCTCACTTGCCGTGTAGGAGTTCCAAGTAAAGCATTTGCTTTGGGAGTCTTGTGTCAGGTATGCGAACAATGTAGCCCACCCAGCAGAGCTGGTCGAGTGCTTCGGTGCTAGGGATGTTGGCCTGGTCAAGGATGCTAATGTTAGTGCGTCTGTCCTCCCAGGGGATTTGCAAGATCTTGCGGGGACATCGTTGGTGGTATTTCTCCAGCGACTTGAGGAGCCTGCTGTATAATGGTCCACGTCTCTTGAGCCATACAGGAGGGCGGGTTTCACTATAGCCCTGTAGACCATGAGCTTGGTGGCAGATTTGAGGACCTGATCTTCGAACACTCTTTTCCTCAGGTGGCTGAAGGCTGTGCTAGCGCACTGGAGACTGTGTTGAATCTCGTCGTCGATGTCTGCCCTTGTTGATAATAGGCTCCTGAGATATGGGAAGTGGTCCATGTTGTCCAGGGCCGCACCATGGATCTTGATGACTGGGGGGTAGTGCTGTGTGGCGGGGACAGGTTGGTGTTGATATTGGTACGCACTTTTTAAATACAGTACATTCATTTATTTTACTATGGTATTAATGGGAAAAAAACACTGCAAAAACTAAATAGACCCCAACTGTGTAATCTTACTAAGATGTCATTAATTACATGAACTTTCATGCTACATAGCTTTTTTTAGTGTTATGTAGGGCAGTTAAGTACAACATATTGTGCACATTCAGTGAGAACACGACAGTAAATTCTCTTAGCAGTCAGCATATGCACACACATTCCTGGTTCTAGTGTTTTGAAAGGAGAATAAATTTATAATATGATCCTTCTTCAGAATTGCTGTACAAAAAAAAAATTCTGTATTTTTAAATGGAGTTTCTGAATTTTCTACAGAAATTGTGATTCATATAAAAAACAAAATACTGCACTATTGTTTTGGGAACTGGTACAAATCAGAGAATGCCCTCTTTATACTATATCCATGCATTGCTGTAAGTTTTGAAAATGATTTTCCCCCAAGGAGTCTACATGTGGGGTTACGTGTATTCACCAACTTATTGTCAGATGTATTGGTTATGCCTTAAGCCTGAAACAAAATTATCTTAAATTCTTAATAATAAACAAAATACCACAGATGGCAGGAATCTAAAACTAATATAGAAAATACTTGAAACACACAGCAGGTCACTTAGCACTTTTGGAAACAACAGCAAAATTTAAGTTTTGAGTACAGATTCTTCCTTGGAACTGAAAAATAGCAGACCGGCATATTAATACAATCCAAAAACGAGGAAGGGGAATGATAAAGTGCAGAGGAATTATGGATAGAATTATATTACAGATCATCTCAGTCAAAAAATGGATACCAAAGGCATCAAGATATTAAATAAAGGGTTTGTAAATAACTAAGGAGGCAGGAAGCCTGTGGAAATGGAAGAGATGAAAACATGGGGTTTGAAATTAAAACAGGTTTGAAAATAAGGATATAGCTAAAGTCTGAAGTCAATGTTAAGACAAGAGTGTTGCATATTGCCTCAGAGTAAGATGAAATATTGTTCTTAAAGCTTGCATTGGGCTTCATTCATAGAAACATAGGAAATAGGTGCAGGAGTAGGCCATTCGGCCCTTCTAGCCTGCACCGCCATTCAATGAGTTCATGGCTGAACATGCAACCTCAGTACCCCATTGCTGCTTTCTCGCCATACCTATTGATACCCCTAGTAATAAGGACTATATCTAACTCCTTTTTGAATATATTTAGTGAATTAGCCTCAACAACTTTCTGTGGTAGAGAATTCCACAGGTTCACCACTCTCTGGGTGAAGAAGTTTCTCCTCATATCAGTCCTAAATGGCTTATCCCTTATCCTTAGACTGTGACCCCTGGTTCTGGATTTCCCCAACATTGGGAACATTCTTCCTGCATCTAACCTGTCTAAACCCGTCAGAATTTTAAACGTTTCTATGAGATCCCCTCTCATTCTTCTGAACTCCAGTGAATACAAGCCCAGTTGATCCAGTCTTTCTTGATATGTCAGTCCCGCCATCCCGGGAATCAGTCTGGTGAACCTTCGCTGCACTCCCTCAATAGCAAGAATGTCCTTCCTCAAGTTAGGAGACCAAAACTGTACACAATACTCCAGGTGTGGCCTCACCAAGGCCCTGTACAACTGTAGCAACACCTCCCTGCGCCTGTACTCAAATCCCCTCGCTATGAAGGCCAACATGCCATTTGCTTTCTTAACTGCCTGCTGTACCTGCATGCCAACCCTCAATGACTGATGTACCATGACACCCAGGTCTCGTTGCACCTCTTTTCCTAATCTGTCACCATTCAGATAATAGTCTGTCTCTCTGTTTTTACCACCAAAGTGGATAACCTCACATTTATCCACATTATACTTCATCTGCCATGCATTTGCCCACTCACCTAACCTATCCAAGTCACTCTGCAGCCTCATAGCATCCTTCTCGCAGCTCACACTGCCACCCAACTTAGTGTCATCTGCAAATTTGGAGATACTACATTTAATCCCCTCGTCCAAATCATTAATGTACAATGTAAACAGCTGGGGCCCCAGCACAGAACCTTGCGGTACCCCACTAGTCACTGCCTGCCATTCTGAAAAGTACCCATTTACTCCTACTCTTTGCTTCCTGTCTGACAACCAGTTCTCAATCCATGTCAGCACACTACCCCCAATCCCATGTGCTTTAACTTTGCACATTAATCTCTTGTGTAGGACCTTGTCCTTCTGAAAGTCCAAATATACCACATCAACTGGTTCTCCCTTGTCCACTCTACTGGAAACATCCTCAAAAAATTCCAGAAGATTTGTCAATTTTGAATTGTGTATGAGGCCAATGATTGAGGTCAGAGTGGAAATGGGAGAGGAGTTAAAGTCCCACGGTATAGGTAGCTCGGGGTTGCACTTGAAGATTGGAGGTGTTCAACAAAGCAATCACCTAATCTTCATTTTGTTTTCTCAGTGTAGAAGAGACCGCATTATGAGCAGTGAATACAGTATACATAAATTGCTTTACTTGAGTGTTTAGACCCTGGACAACTTTGGGACGAAATTAATGGGCAGGTGTTGCATCTCTTGTGTTTACGTGGGCTAGAATTCCATCTGAAAGTGGGGGTGATGGAGTGGGAGGGGAAGCTTGGTGATGGCATCATGTTGTAATTGGCAAATATTTAACAGACCTAGCGAATGTGGTAGATGGTGATGACAAGGGTCAGGGTAGATGTACAGACCTGGTCAAGAGCCCCATTAACCATAAAAGTAAATCATCCCTGAGCTGCTTCCCTTGATGGCTTTGAGAGATGGAAGGAGAAAAGTAGCCATGAACGTATTCAACTGCCGGCTATTTAAATGTCACATTCTGTGATGTAATGACAACACAATAAATACATCTTAAAATATTAAAATAGGGAATGAACACCCCATTCCAGTCTTTCATTCCATGGTTTGTAATCTGAACGTAGACCAGAGCAGGGATGTGCTGCACATTTAATAGCTTCGTCACAATTTTATAAATTATGTTCTACCATATAATTATAGTGATCAGTTACCGATTTCTCATTTCATCTGAAGGGAAAGTACTTAAAGTAATTAATATTTATTGTTCGGTTTTGACATTTCACTTCTGCTCCTGACACTGGACTATCTCAGTTCTGATTGGAATACTTTCAAATATTCGATCCACTGTAGTTACATGCCACATTTTATAGGACTATCTTGGCATCCCATACCAATGTATGATGCATCTATGTTTTAGAAATGTATACCACTGCAATATGGAACCTTTACAAAAAAAAATCAAAAACTGGGTATAAAAAGCACGGTTGAAATTCATCCTAAAATTCTAATTTAAGTTCCATCCTGCGGTTCACAATATAAAACTGATTAATGCACTCTCTGGTTGAGAAATAAGATTAAGTTATTTACTAGGATATACTAAAATAGCCCTACAAATATAGGGCTAGAATTTCCATTTTGGCCGCCAGTTTACCGCCCAAATATGCTAGAAATGGAAATTACCACCAGTTTAAGTCCCGAATATCGCCAGCGATAATTTTGGCATGCAATTACCACCGGCATTGCTGCAGATCGCCTGCCCACTTTTCCCAACCAAAAAATGCAGAAACTTCCCCCTACCCCCCCGCCCCCAAACATGAAATTTGCCAATGAGCCCATTTTTACTGCCCGCTATCACTGAGAAGTACTGCCCATTTTTTAGGTACTTAGCATGTCTTATACCAGAGTTATGCCTTGATCTTTGGAAAAAAGAAATTTGTGGGGGAAAAGGCTGTGTTAAGTTGTCAGCAGCCTGGAATTTATTTTTGAGTGATTTCTGGAGTAGGGATAAGGGATAAGGGAGTTTGATAGTATTGATTTTTATTCTTTTGTGGACATCTGAACATTTTTGAGTACTTTAAAAGAAATCGGCCTGTACTTTCACTGTCAATATTGCTGACTCCTTACATGATGCAGAATAGAACTGGAAGAAGGTTCGCTGAAGAGCACTATGTGCCCAATCAAATAGGATGCAGACTCTTGAGAAGGAGACCTTACCCTCAACAAAATTACAGGGAGCATTATTCGTACCTGCACCTGACCGATACGCAGTGCATTAGAAGGCTGCACTTCCGAAACAAGGTCATCATATGAACTTAAGAAATAGGAGCAGGAGTAGGTCATACTGTGTGCAAAATCAAAGCGCATGGTATTGGGGGTAATGTACTGATGTGGATAGAGAACTGGTTGGCAGACAGGAAGCAGAGAGTCAGGATAAACAGGTCCTTTTCAGAATGGCAGGCAGTGACTAGTGGAGTGCCGCAGGGCTCAGTGCTGGGACTCCAGCTCTTTACAATATACATTATCGATTTGGATGAAGGAATTGAGTGTAATATCTCCAAGTTTTCAGATGACACTAAACTGGGTGGCGGTGTGAGCTGTGAGAGGGACGCTAAGAGGCTGCAGGGTGACTTGGATAGGTTAGGTGAGTGGGCAAATGCATAGCAGATGCAGTATAATGTGGATAAATGTGAGGTTATCTATTTTGGGGGCAAAAACACGAAGGCAGAATATTATCTGAATGGCGGCAGATTAGGAGGAGGGGAGGTCCAACGAGACCTGGGCGTCATGGTTCATCAGTCATTGAAGGTTGGCATGCAGGTACAGCAGGCAATGAAAAAGGCAAATGGTATGTTGGCCTTCATAGCTAGGGGATTTGAGTATAGGAGCAGGGAGGTCTTACTGCAGTTGTACAGGGCCTCAGTGAGGCCTCACCTGGAATATTGTGTTCAGTTTTGGTCTCCTAATCTGAGGAAGGATGTTCTTGCTATTGAGGGAGTGCAGCGAAGGTTCACCAGACTAGTTCCAGGGATGGCTGGACTGTCATATGAGGCAAGACTGGATCAACTGGGCCTTTATTCACTGGAGTTTAGAAGGATGAGAGGGGATCTCATAGAAACGTATAAGATTCTGACGGGACTGGACAGGTTAGAGGCGGGAAGAATGTTCCCGATGTTGGGGAAGTCCAGAACCAGGGGACATGGTCTTAGAATAAGGGGTAGGCCATTTAGGACTGAGATGAGGAGATGAGGTTGTTAACCTGTGGAATTCCCAGCTGCAGAGAGTTGTTGATGCCAGTTCATTGGATATATTCAAGAGGGAGTTCGATATTGCCCTTACGGCTAAGGGGATCCAGGGGTATGGAGAGAAAGCAGGAAAGGGGTACTGACGGAATGATCAGCCATGATCTTATTGAATGATGGTGCAGGCTTGAAAAGCCGAATGGCCTACTCCTGCACCTATTTTCTATGTTTCTATGTTTCTATACGGCCTCTCGAGCCTGCTCTGCCATTTAATACGGTCTTGGCTGATCCGATCATGGACTCGGCTCCACTTTCCTGCCTGCTCCCCATAACCCCTTATCGGCTAAGAAACTGTCTATCTCTGTCTTAAATTTATTCAATGTCCCAGCTTCCACAGCTCTCTGAGGCAATGAATTCCACAGAATTACAACCCTCTGAAAAAAGAAATTTCTCCACACCTAATGGGCAGCCCCTTACTCTAAGATTATGCCCCCTAGTTCTAGTCTCCCCCATCAGTGGAAACATTCTCTCTGCGTCCACCTTGTCAAGCCCTCTCATAATCTTATACGTTTCGATAAGATCGCCTCTCAATCTTCTGAATTCCAATGAGTAGAGGCCCAACCTACTCAACCTTTCTTCATGCACAAGTACCTCCAGATCCTGCTGTACTGCAGTACTTTGCAATCTTTCTCCATTTAAATAATAACTTTTTGATTTTTTCTGCCAAAGTGCATGACTTCACACTTTCCAACATTGTACTCCATCTGCCAAATTTTTGACCAGTCACTTAGTCTGTCTATGTCCTTTTGCAGATTGTTTGTGTCCTCCCATCTTTGTATCATCAGCAAACTTGGCTACGTTACACTCGGTCCCTTCTTCAAAGTCATTAATATAGATTGTAAATAGTTGGGGTCCCAGCACTGATCCTTGTGGCACCCCACTAGTTACTGATTGCCAACCCGAGAATGAACCATTTATCCCGACTCTCTGTTTTCTGTTCGTTAGCCAATCCTTTATCCATATTACCCCCAACCCCTTGAACTTTTATCTTGTGCAGTAACCTTTTAAGTGGCAACTTGTCAAATGCCTTCTGGAAGTCCAAATACACCACATCCACTTGTTCCCCTTTATCCACCCTATTTGTTACATCCTCAAAGAACTCCAGCAAATTTGTCAAACATGACGTCCCCTTCATAAATCCATGCCGACTCTGCCTGACCGAATTATGCTTTTCCAAATGTCCTGCTACTGCTTCTTTAATAATGGACTCCCAGCATTTTCCCAACCACAGATGTTAGGCTAACTGGTCTATAGTTTCCTGCTTTTTGTCTGCCTCCTTTTTTAAATAGGGGCGTTACATTTGCAGTTTTCCAATCTGCCGGGACCTCCCCAGAATCCAGGGAATTTTGGTAAATTACAACCAGTGCATCCACTATCCCTGCCGCTACTTCTCTTAAGACCCTAGGATGCAAGCCATCAGGTCCAGGGGATTTATCTGCCTTTAGTCCCATTATCTTACTGAGTACCACCTCCTTAGTGATTGTGATTGTGTTAAGTTCCTCCCCCACTATAGCCCCTTGACTATCCACTGTTGGGATATTGTTAGTGTCCTCTACTGTAAAGACTGATACAAAATATTTATTCGGAGTTTCTGCCATCTCCATGTTCCCCATTACTAATTCCCCGGTCTCGTCCTCTGAGGGACCAGCATTTACTTTAGCCACTCTTTTTTCCTTTTTATATAGAAACTTTTGCTATCTCTTTTTATATTTTTTGCTAGTTTACTTTCATAGCCCATCTTCTCTTTCTTAATCATTTTTTTAGTCATTCTTTGCTGGCTTTTAAAAGCTTCCCACTCTTCTATCCTCCCACTAGTTATGCCTACTTTGTATGCCCTTGTTTTTAATTGGATACAGTCCTTTATTTCTTTAGTTAGCCACGGATGGCTATCTTTTCTCTTACACACTTTCCTCCTCGCTGGAATATATTTTTGTTGAGAGTTGTGAAATATCTCCTTAAATGTACTCCATTGTTCATCAACCGTCCTACACTTTAATCGATCTTCCCAGTCCACTTTAGCCAACTCTGCCCTCATACCTTCATAGTCTCCTTTATTTAAGCTTAGTACGCTGGTTAGAGATCCAACTTTCTCACCCTCCATCTGAATTTGAAATTCAATCATGCTATGATCACTCATTCCAAGGGGATCCTTTACTAGGACATTGTTTATTAATCCTGTCTCATTACACAGGACCAGATCTAAGATAGCCTGGCCCTCTGGTTGGTTCTGTTACATACTGCTCAAGGAACCCATCCCTTATGCATTCTATGAACTCTTCCTCAAGGCTACCCTGACCAATTTGATTTGTCCAATCAATATGGAGGTTAAAATCACCCATGATTGTTGCTGTTCCCTTTTTACAAGCCCCCAATATTTCCTGGTTTATGCTCCGACCAACAGAGTTGCTACTGTTAGGGGGCCTATAGCCTACGCCCACCAGCGTCTTTTTCCCCTTATTATTCCTTATCTCCACCCAAACTGTTTCAACATCCTGATCGTTTGAGCCACTATCATTTCTCACTATTGCAGTGATTCCATCCTTTATCAACAGAGCTACCCCACCTCCTTTTCTTTTCTGACCGTCCTTCCGGATTGTCAAATACCCCTGAATATTTAATTCCTAGTCCTGGTCACCTTGCAACCACGGGGTCTCTGTAATGGCTATCAGATCAGACCCATTTGTCTCTATTTGTGCCATCAACTCATCTATTTTGTTACAAATGCTACGTGCATTTAGACAAAGTGCCTTTAAATTTGGTCCTGTGTAATGAGACAGGATTAATAAATAATGTCCTTTAAATCACTGCGGTATGTCAGCTCATTAAGGCAGATGTGCAACCTAGCAGCACCATCAGCACTGCACTGCCTGTCGAGGTGAAGATGACTGCTGCATGTTCTTTCTATGCATCCGGCTCGTTTCAGGCATCAGCTGGTGACATATGTGGAATCTCTCAGTATGCCACACATCGCTGCATTCGCCAGGTAACTGATGCGCTTTACGCACGCAGGATGGATTTTTATTAACTTTCCAATGACCAGGGAGGCACAGAGTGAGAGAACTTTGGGTTTTTCGAGAATAGCAAACTACCCCAAGGACCAGGGTGCAATGGACTGTATGCACACCACTCTGCGATCACCTATAGAAGAAGCAGAGGTGTACCGAAACTGAAAGGGATTCTACTCCCTGAATATGCAGCTCATCGACCACAAGCAAACTATCATGGCAGTAAATGCAAAATTTCCAGGGAGCATCCATGACGCATACATCTTGCGTGAGAGCACTGTCTCTGATCTGTTTAAGAGTCAGCCACAAGGTCACTGCTGGATGCTGGGGGATAAAGAAGCCTTGCCAGCTGGTTCATGACCCCCCCCCCCCCCCCCCTGCGAAAGACTCCGACAGAAGCCGAGAAGCGCTACAACGAAAGCCATATAGCCACACGCAATATAGTTGAAAAGACAATTGGAGTGCTGAAGTATGCTTCCAATGTCTAGACCACTCCGGAGGTAGCCTGCAAGAGAATCCTGAGCAGGTTGCTCAGTTCGTTGTGGTGTGTTGCATGTTGCACAACTTGGCTGTCAAGAGGGGACAGGAAATGCCAGATGGGACTGCCGAACCACCTCAGGGGAGAGGGGTGGAGGGAGAGGAGGAGGAGGAGGAGGAGGAGGAAGACAGGGACATTGAGGAGGACGAGGTCGAGGAGCCTGGTGATGAACCCATACCACCACTCCCCCCGACATAACAGGGGAAGCCTCATGGTGCTTTAGCAACTGCAAAACTTTTACATCAGCAGCTCATAAATGAACGCTGTACTTGAACATTGAGTTATGTTTCACCCTTGTATGGCCATGTATGTAATCCTAACAATGCTTGTTACTCCTCATTTTCCAGAAGTGAGTGAGACACTGTACAAGAACGGTTGAGTTGAATAAAAATTTTTTCTAAATGTTATAATTTGAAATTAATTTTAACAAGTTTTAATAAAATAATAACATTGTTTTCAATGAAAATTTTACAAAACAAAATATAATCAACAACAGTAAAAACAACACTCCTCTCACCGTCCTAGGATTCTACCTGCGGCCACCTTTACCAACGCCTTTCCTCCCTAATCCCCCCTGACCCTTGGCCCTGCCCTCCTCCTCCAGCTATTAATACCCTGCCACGTCGGGACCAGAATGTTGTGCAGCAGAGCACCTCGAGCGTGACTGCTGAGGGGGGGGCGGCAACAATGGCAGTGTGATATGTGTGGGTTCTGGAGACCCGTCTTCAAAGTTGGAAGAAAGTACTTCCGCCGATCAGGTGTTGTCACCATTAGTGGTATGGCACCTTGGGGAGCAGTGCCATATTCCAGGACCATTGATTGCCGCATGGCATTGACAAATTGGCTATTCTCCCTCACCGCTGCAATCAGCTCTGCCATGTCCTCTGATTGACAGGCTCCTAAAGCGGCGATGTTGGCGGACAACCCAACAATGGCCTGAAGGAGCTCTCGAGTCACGTCAATGCTCATCCTAGATAGTCCCACCATGTCCAGGTTCACATCTGCCTGTCTCGCAGCGTTCTCATCTTGCCGGATCAGCCACTGCGGATTCAGCATGGGGGTCGATGTGTATCGTTGCATGCCGTTTGGTCCCGCTTCCTCGGACCAGAATCAGCGAAAGTTGGATTCCGATGAGGAACCAGTGGCCACAGGTAGAAAGGACCGTTCAAGTCCCGCCACCCCTCCCTCCTCCTCCTCCACCACCACCGTCACAAAGTTTTGAGAAGTGTTCTTCTTCTCCTCCTCAACCATCTTTTCCATCATCTCTTCCACCATCGTCTCTTCCATCGTCACTTGCTCTAATGGGAGGGGCAGGCAGCTCCTCCTGTGCAACTGTAAAAACGTAACATTAATGGTTAGCGACAGGGGAGGGGAAGGGTCAGAGGTGACTTGAGTGCAATTCACTTTGCACAGGCTTATGTAGAGGAGCAAACCACTGCATCATATATTACTGAGAATCATTACATGAAACTATCATAAGCAAAGTAGACAGAAACTGCATGACATAACAAAACTTGAGTCCCAAACAGTATGTTGCTTTCCAAGTGGCAGAGTGTGATCAACCAAAAATTCATGTCAGAACTAACAACATTTAGTGCTCCCAGCATTACATTACATTCGACATTATAGTGACATAAGATTGAATTACATGGCCGCAGTACAGCCCAGTGATTATGCAGACTTACCCTCCTTGAGAACCGGTTCAGCACCAACACGCGTGGCAGTGCGATCATATGCTCCTGTCAGGGTTGCAGCACCCTCTTCCAGGTCTGAAAATTCGACCCTTTTCGGTAGACCTCCGCCTGTTTTACGGAGCTCTGCCCTATTGTTGGCTAAGTTTTTCTGCAAAGGTGACAAAAAATGTGTAAACTAATTTCACAGCTACTATTATGGAACACACACATAGATGGAGAGGTAAACATCCCCAATTAACCTTCCCCAGTCCTTTCGTCAACGAGTGCACCATTAGGATGCAAGTGTTGCATGATGAACATATCAAAATACAGAAGGCTAACACAATGAGATCAATGGTGGGAAATAAAAAATGACACCAAGCTTTACAACATAATAAAACATGGCACGACATTAGGAGTAATTAGTCAGTGCATGATAAAAGTTATTACTTACTCTCGCCGACCCAACGATGTCATTCCAACGTTTGCGGCACTGGTTTAGCCCCCGCATCACGGGCATGATAGACAACACCGCCTCTGCGATCTCTCGCCGTATTCTTTGCTACACGCTTGATGCAGGTTTTTCTCGCCCACTCCGTATCATTTGTTCCCAGCGAGCCTCCACCTCATGGACCAACGATTCCTGCGCCTCCTCAAAAAAAAGCACAGCCCTCCTCCTCCCACCTACCTCCCTCTCCACTTCCATATCTTCTCTTTGCATATTGAACAGTATTAATTATTTATATTTATTAACTGATCTATATATATATATAATTATTTATTATTATTTATTTATTTTTATGTAGTATGTATTATAATATATATTATTATAATGCTTCAAATACAATTCAGAAATTCTTTTCAAAATGCTTTTCTCCTAACTCCTCTCCAAACTGCAGACAATGATCCTCTCTCTTCTCATCACTAGCAATAGGCCTCTCTCTCTTCACTGCGCATGCGCAGGTCAACTCCCGAAATCGCGGGAGAATGACCACACGTGCAGAGAAAAGAGAAATGCTCGTTGCTAGGGGCATGCTTGCCTTTTTCCAATGCCGAGGGACCAATGCCACCGCCCGCTCAAGCCCACGCTCAGTACCGCCACTGTCAACATCCAACATACAAAAATCGCGGGAGCGCACCTTAGTGGTATTCTGGCGGTTCTAAAGACGCAACCGCCGGAATACCACTAAGATTCGGGCGGTAGCAATGAGGAATGAAATTCTAGCCCATAGTAACTAAACCATGTTCAGGAGGATCATCGTTAACGATCACATTAGAACAACCATGGTCACTATCACAGTAGATATTACCAGCGCTCTCCACTTTTATGTTAATGTGTGGATCTGAATACCATAGTCACTTAATTCTGGCATGGTTATGTACCTGCCAACTCTTCTGCATGTGGTATTATGTAAGCTGCATATCAATCTTGTTGCTGGTTGCTACAGTTTGGAATTTCTATTTTTAAATCTCTAAAGAAGCAATCACGCTCCAACTGTAATGTCAGTGTAAAGTGATTTGGCTGCTCACTGCTGTTGCAGTTACAGTTTAAATACAGCCTGAATCCAATCATGAGAGCCTGACCTGACACTGGAAGGAAACTAAGTGAGACTCCTTGGAGGAGGTAGTCATACTCCACTTTGTTTCAGAATCAATTTGGGCCTTGGTATCCAATTTACACTCCCAAATTTAGCATCAGTGCAAAACAGAAACTCTACATGTGGAGTATGAAAAGGAGAGGACTCCCAGGCATCTGCCAGGACGCTCATAAACAAAACGTGGTTTACCAGGTCCCAACATAGCGCCGAAGTTTCTGGATGGTCTTGTTGGGGCAGATCATCCACCTGCCCTTTGTAAGGCAATTGATGTATAGGGGGCGTGGGCCAGGAAAGTCCAAACTAGACCTCACAGAAGAACTATTCAGTTCAGCTGGGACACTAGTTTTCCCTTTTCTTTAATTGCAGCTGTTTTTAAATTTCTTGGGGGGTATCATGAGAACTGTCAAGTTTGAAAATTCAAGAAGCCAAAGGGAAGTGTTTGGTCTAATTATTATTGATTGGATCCACCATTGCCAATTTCCATGAGTTCTCCCGATGGCCCACCATTTTTCCACGTTTTATGCAGTTCTTCCACTGCAGTTACAGTGGATAAGTGGGAGAATCTCTGGAAGTTCACCCCGATAAGTATTGTAACTGGATTTAAAGGGACAGCCTAATGAAGCAAAACGACTACACATTTTTGTCACACACACTTTCGACTTCTAGACCAGTGACCATAGGTGCAAAAGAAGCTCTTACCTGTAATCTGAATAAAATTCTGGGGGAAGGATTTTCGACTTTTGTTCAATACAGTCGGCAGAGTGGCCACGCCATGCCATGCCGCCTGTACAATTTTGTGGTTTGGGCCTTATTCGAATGCAGCCAGGCGGCAGGACGGGCTGGGGGCGGGGTGGAGAAGGGCTAATCCTAGAGGGGTCAAACACAGGCTGGCAGCGCACACTCTGCTCATTTGTACTGCAAAATTGCAATTGGAAGTCCTACAAAAGCATAAGACTGCGATTTTCATATTTAAATAAACTCCTGCCTGAAACGGGTGGGTGTGGGCACATTTACAGTCCTGCATGAACATCACACCAGGCAGGCCTCGGGCATCCATGGGGTGACCTAGATACACAGCCCGATTTTCTTCTGCCGCCCACTCACATTTCAGATGAGTAAAGACTGTGCTGCATTTGAAGATTGCCCCCTTGATCGCTGCTGATATTATAAAAAGATTGGTGTTCCTGGACTGGAGCTGATTAGCACCATCATGCACCATGACTTTTCTCTCTCAGCCATACCCTGGTGAAACAGAAGGGTTTTGATTGTTAGGGAGTGTTTCAAATTGTTGTTGGAAGCCCTCTTTTCTTTCAACAACAATAACTTGCATTTATATATGACCTCTAATGTAGAAAAAAACGTCCCAATGTGCTTCACAGAAGTATAATCAGACAAAAATTGACACTGAGCCAAAGAAGTTGATATTAGGAGGGGTGACTAAAGCTCTGCCAAAAAGATACATTTTGAGGAGGGTCTTATAGGAAGAGAGAGATGCAGGAGCAGAGACTTTAGGGAGGGAATTATAAAATTTGGGGCCCAGATGCCGAAAGCAAGACCATCAATGTTAAGGCAAAGAGTGGGGCATGCACAAAAGGCCAAAGTTGTGGCGGAGGGTTGCAGAGCTGGAGAAATTTGGAGAAAGCAAGGGGCGAGGCCATGAAGGGATTTGAACATGAATTTATAGTTGGAGACATTGGGGAATGTAGGTCAACGAGCACAGGGATGATTGGTGAACTTTGGGAGTCTCGTGTCTGGCATGCGAACTATGTGACCTGCGCAGCGTTGCTGATCAAGTTTGGCCAGTGCTTCAATGCTGGGGATGTTGGCCTGGTCGAGGACACTAATATTGGTGCGTCTGTGCTCCCAGGGGATTTGTAGGATCGTGCGGAGACATCGTTGGTATTTCTCCAGTGACTTGAGGAGTCTACTGTACATGGTCCACGTCTCTGAGCCATACGGGAGGACAGGTATTACTATGGCCCTGTAGACCATGAGTTTGGTGACAGTTTTGAGGGCCTGGTCTTCGAACACTCTTTTCCTCAGGTGGTCGAAGGCTGTACTGGCGCACTGGAGGTGGTGTTGGATCTTGTCGTCAATGCCTGTTCTTGTTGATAGGAGGCTCCCAAGATAAGGGAAGTGGTCCACGTTGTCCAGGGCCACGCCGTGGATCTTGCTGTCTGGGGGCAGTGGTGTGCGGCGAGGACAGGCTGGTGGAGGACCTTTGTCTTACTGATGTTTAGCATAAGGCTCATGCTTTCATACATCTCAGTAAATACGTCGACTATGTCCTGGAGTTCAGCCTGTGTGTGTGCAGACACAAGACTCCCAAAGCAAGCGCTCTACTCGGAACTCGTCCACGGCAAACGAGCCAAAGGTGGGCAGTGGAAACGTTACAAGGATACCCTCAAAGCCTCCCTGATAAAGTGCGACATCCCACTGGCACCTGGAAGCCCCTGGCCAAAGACCGCCCTAAGTGGAGGAGGTGTATCCGGGAGGGCGCTGAGCTCCTCGAGTCTCATCGCCAAGAGAATGTAGAAATCAAGCATGGGCAGCGGAAAGAGCGTGCGGCAAACCAGACTCCCTGCCCACCCTTTCCTTCAACCACTGTCTGTCCCACCTGTGATAGAGACTGTGGTTCTCGTATTGGACTGTACAGCCACCTAAGAACTCATGCTAAGAGTGGAAGCAAGTCTTCCTCGATTCCGAGGGACTGCCTATGATGATGATGATTGGTGAGCAGGACTTGGTGCGGGTTAGAATATAGGCAGCAGGGCTTTGGATGAGCTGAAGTTTATGAAAGATAGATGATGGGAGTGCAGCCAGAAGAGCATTGGAATAAAAACAGAAAATGCTGGAAATCTCAGCGAGTCAGGCAGCATCTGTGGAGAGAAACAGAGTTAACGTTTCCGGGCGATGACCCTTTGTCAATTCTGTTTTCTGTTTTTATTTCAGATTCCAGCATCCGCAGTATTTTGCTTTTGTATGAGCATTGGAATAGTCGAGTCTGGAAGTAAAAAAGGCATGAATGAGGTTTTCAGCAGCAGACAAGCTGAGCTGGGACAGCTACAGGTGATGTTAGGGAGGTGGAAGTAAGCAGTCTTTGTGATGGAGGGAACATGGGATTAGAAGTTCAGCTCAGGATCAAATAGGATGTTGAGGTTGCGAACAATCAGTTTTAACCTGAGGCAATGGTTGGGGACGGGGATGGAATTGGTGGCGATGATACGGAGATTACGGCCCATTGTCAAAATCAGCTGCAAGTCAGAGGGTGAGAATCATTACAATTGCCACAGTAAGTGCAAGAGAATATGAAACTGATGTGTACATTTCTTTAATGGGGTAGCGTTTTCAGCCAATGTGTCAAATTTTTATTTGTTTGTAAACACAAAATGCAATGACACAAATCTCAACAAAAATGTATCATTGTGTCATTTGTACTCAATGTTTTTTGATGAAAATGGCACAGAGCTTTTCTGGATTTCCACGTGAAACAAAAAGGTTTTGAAACATTTTTTCCCAAAGATAGGAATGGGATCCCTCCGTGGTATCACAAAATAGAAAAAAATAACCATGCTGATTTTCATCCAACAACGACGACAGCTTGGAATATGAACAGAAAACCTTCAGTTTTGTCCTTTAACCTTTTAGCCTAATTTAAGTTTTATGTTTAGCATTTAGTGGTTGGTGTCGGTATGTGCTGTTCCAGAATTCATTTTAGGATAGCCTTAAGGCCCAGCCATAGAATAAGCAGAATATTTTGCCAAAAGATTAGGTTCGCTCATTGTAACCCGCAGTGTCTGTGACTTACAGCTCTTTTATATTCATGAATATTAGTTATACCACTTGTAAAAACACTGCCAGAACTCACCCTTACAGGCTGACATCCTTTAATCTATAAATATTGAAATACTTTTACAATGCAACGTCCAAAATCCGGAGTTCCAGAATCCGGACACAGGGCCGATCCGTGGCGGAGTCTTCCGGAAACCGGAAAATGTTCAGAAATCTGGCTTCCCCCGCCTCGGCCCGACTTCCGGCTGCCCAGTCTCTCCCCCCCCCCGCCCACCCTCCAGCGACCAGACCGATACCCCCTACCTACCTTCCTCGGCCCAGGCAAAGACGTTCCGAAATCCAGAAATATCCGGAACGGCCTCGATCCTGAGGTTTCCAATTTTCGGAAGTCACACCTGCTATTAAATCTCAATATATGTGTGCCCTTTCTAGGACTGCAATCTTATTTTCTAATTTCTGCTGAAGATGCTGAGTTGAGCTGAAGGATTATTGCTCTGGAAAGCCCTATGAAGTTAGTTTATTCGTTTCCTTGGATTTTTCTAATGTTAGACTCCACTCTCATAGAGCACCTACATTCTAATACTCCTCTCATAGAGCACCTAAATTCTAATACTCCTCTCATGGAGCACCTACATTCTAATATCTCTTCAATGATGGTACAATACATCCTCAATATGATCTGTTTGCTAACAAAAAACTTACATTTCAGGTACCTAGGTCTCTTTGTTCCCTTTTAATTTGTATGTTATTTTTAATACATCCCATATAATTATCACGAGGGTGGACATGTAACCTACTCTCTGACTTCAATCCCTACTGCTTTGAGTCGGTTGCCAGCAGATGTGTACCAGCAGTACAGGTCACATCACATGCACTTTGTGCCTCACCACAGGAGTGAGAGTCCTCAGGGTCACTCCATCGCAGAGAGAGTGAGTACACTAATATGCTGTGCCACCAAGCTACCTCCAGATTAATTTATCTGTATGGATTAGAATGAGCAAAAAATCAACAATGGATTCAAGTTCATACTATAAGTAAGGATATGAAAAGTCCCCCCTAATATCAATCGCCTGAAGAGAATCCAGAGTATCTCACAAACACAATATACTACCATAAACCTATGTTTCCACAAGTCACTTGTGTCACTGGCTTGTTTGGCTAGATTCCCCTCCACCACCCCGCCTCCCCTAATCTTTTTTTGTCCTTTTTTCTCTCCTGAAGGCATTGATGGGGTATGGTTCCACAAGCAATATCCACCCTCCACTTCACCCAATTGACCATTCTTCATCTGCAAACCTTGACAGTGAATGTCACTAAGCTATTCAATAGTTGGGGGCATCACACCATGCCTGGTCCTGTCCTCACCCAACATCCACACATGCACTTTCTAATAGGAATCATTGGATAATGATCAGGCGCTGGAGCCCTGGCTGATTCTGCCCCTCCCTATCCCAGTAGCATTGAAGCCAGTAATCACACTCCCAATTGCAGTCTGCAGTTAATGTAGCTCAAACTGAGGATCAGCCTGGAACTTTCATACATAAAGTAGGTAGATACTCATTTTTAACAGGAGTCTCTTGGATTTTAAACAATACCTTCTATTTTCTAATAGAACAGTGAAAAATGCTACAACATCATTGTCAGGTTGGGGATGGCATCAAACAGGAAATTAGGGAAGCGTGCAATAAGGGTACAGCAGTTATCATGGGTGACTTTAATCTACATATAGATTGGGCTAATGTATTGTATAGAGTTAATCACATAGGGTTAATTATGATATTCCGACATTCACAGTGTGTTTTCTGCTTCATGCCTCGTGGAATGTTGTTGATGCAGAAAGAGAGAGAGAGACCTTGATGCGCACACAATCTTGTTTATGGGACGATCGGCGCCTCGAGGTCTCATGCTTTGTGGAAGAACAGCTGGGGCCTTACAGATTAGGAGTTGGCCATAAGCCACATGCACCCATGTTTGTTCAATAGTATAAAGGAAAATGAACTGTCCAGTAGCTCTTTGAACTTCACCTTGGACCGTGATTCACGAGCGGTGCCGGGACCCCCAAGGCTCCTGACCAGCTGTCGTTGCAGAGTTCCCGACGGGCCGAAGGCTGTGAGCTTTGTTGCATCTTATCATACTTCTCTTTTCTTCGTAAACTGTAATATGTTTCTTTTCTCTCAGTAAACGGTGTTTTATCTTTACTTCATTTGTCTTGTCTCTTATTTAACATTCATCCAGATCCCGAACCTGGATCTATTATTATCGATCCAAAACATTTTGGCGTAGCCGGCAGGATCTGGTAAAATGTTTAAGAGAAAAGACAAGAAGCAGTCTCCTCCTGCGGGAGAGAAGTATAGAATACCAGGGTGGAGCACGAGGGATGAGGGTTTTGGTTCTCTTGCCAATGTGCTAGCCCAGTTTGGACCCCCGCAACATTGGGATACGCAGTTATTTGAACAGAGCAAAGATAGAACCGTACCCCACGCGGTACTGTCTCTCCTGGAGGAAGCAGGCTTCCCACAGGAGAAAAGTAGTCTCCCACAAATGGGATGGATTTTGTTGACAGCATTAAGGGCGATGTGTAAACAACGTAAGGAAAGTGAGGCAGAAAAACAGCTGTTAAGGTTTTGGAAAGTCAAAACTCGACTCTGACTGAAGCGGTCCGCACTGCACAAGAACGGGCGGATGAAGTCAATGAACAATCAGAAACTTTAATATGCCGTCTGGCGACAGTACAAAATAAAAAGAAAGGCAGACGACAGAAATTACAGATAGATCGGTCAAAGGTTCGTGCATTGGTAGCTGGACCCACTTGGGATCCGGCTCGTTGGGACGGAGACATCTGGTACTCCTCTGACTCAGAATATGAGTGGACAGATAGAGAGGGGGGGAACGGGAGGAAACTAAAGACCCTCCCCCATACGCTCCGAGCACGGAATCTAGACCCCTTATGACAAATAAGACAAAACAGCAAGATGGGGAACAGCCGGTAACCACGAGAGGGGTGCATGACTTCACCACTAGTGAGTTACAAGAAATAGGTCTCGATTTCGCCAAAAACCCAGGGAATCATTGTCAGAATGGCTAACCCGGATTTGGGACCAGGGAGCATCAGGCGTAATACTTAACCCCGAAGAGTTAACAAAAATGGGGACTACGACTACGGGCCACCATATCACAGCAGTGCTACGGAATGTCCAGGGTACAGGTTTGCTATGGGACATGGTTACTACAGGGGTCTGGCAAAAATATCCCTCTGCCGTTGATTGGGAAGGGGAGGTAAAACCTTGGAATACTATGGCGGAGGGTGCGATACAGTTGCACAACATGGCAACACAGGGAGGATTATATCACCAACCATATGGGGGGCCAGATCAGGAGCTCTTTACGGCAGGAATGCGGAGCAGGCTGATGAAGAGTGACCCTCCTATGATGAGGGGTGCGCTACTCACATTATTGGGACCAGCCCAAGGACAGCGGGTGGGGCACGCTTGCCTACTGTTAGGACAGTTAGAGGATGTAGAAGATAGTGTGCGAGAGTCGAGAACGGTTAATGTAGAGGGGGATCGGGACCAGCGACAAGGTTCGACCTCTGGGAAAGGCACAGGGTCAGGAAAGACAAAAAAAAGAATTACACGGAGGGATATGTTCGCGGCTTTACTGAAGGCAGGGGTCCCCAACGAAAAAAATTGATAGAATACATTGCTCCTGTTGGGATTCCATGTGGAAGCAACACTGCGTCCTAGGAACAGGGAAGGGTGAAAGGAGGGAGGTAAGGGAGACTAAGTCGGATAGCGATAAGTCTGCGGATGCGGAGAAACCACCTCCCGCTAGCCTATACCCCAACGTAGAAGAGCTGTGGAAGGCTAGTAATCCCCTCGACTAGGGGTGTGGCTGGGATCCGGGATTACTCCCCGTTAGAACCACATCAACCCAAGTTCCCGGGGACCTGAGGCCACACATTCCGATTACGATACATTGGCGGAGGGGGGAACATACAAAGAGATGTGGCTTTACTAGACACAGGGGCAGAAGTTACTATTATCCATGGAAATCCTAGGAAACACACAGGGACCTGTGTGATGATTAATGGGTCCGGAGAGGCAGAAACGCCCGCTGCCTGAACAACTATCAGAATGGCATTGGGAAATGGGCCTCCGCGCTGGGTATCGGTCTTAATATCGGCAGTAAAGGAACATATTATTGGGATGGACCTTTTAAAGGGAACCACACACACCACCTCGTTCGGGCGATTCTCATTCGGGATACGGCGATCACTGTGATTGCAGGGGAAGCAAAGTGGGAACCAGTGGTAATACCATGGCCATTGCGTATAGTGACTATGAAACAGTACCGAATACCTGGGGGATACAAAGAAATTGGGGAAACCATACAAGGGCTCTTGGAGGCGGGTATCATTAGACATGCGGTGTCCCCCTACAATAGCCTGTTTGGCCTGTGCAGAAACCCGACAAAAGTTGGAAGGTGACTGTGGACTACCGACAACTGAACAAATTTACCCCTCCCCTAGCCACCGCTGTCCCAGATGTAGTAACTATAACAGAGCGGCTGTCTGAAGAAGGTGCGAGTGGTATGCGGTAGTCGACCTGGTCAATGTCTTTTTCTCCATTCCAATAGCGGAAGAATCCCAGGACCAGTTTTCATTCATTTGGGAATTGAAGCAATGCACGTTTAAACGGCTACCCCAAGGTTACCTACATAGCCATTGTCCATTTGTACCACCGGAAGCCTGTTTCCTTCCTTGCCTGTTACTGTCCCTGCAAGCCATTTGGGACCCCTGCCATAGTTTAGCATGAACACTTTGTCCCCTATCTCATTCCACCTCCCCTTCAAATTTCGGTCATGGTACTCAGTTAGCTTACGCGCTTTGCCTCAACGATTTCATGCATGTCTGGGAGGATTAATGAGAACCTTGTTTTTAAGGTCCATTTCATCAATAGTTGCGCGGGGGGAACTCCAGTCAATGAATGCGGATGCAATCTGTATGCCAGCAGCAGTATCGACAGGCGGCCCTGCATCGTGGGACCTTGGATTTTGAGCATGCCTTGTTTAATGATCTGCACTGCTCGCTCCGCCTGGCCGTTGGAGGCCAGCTTGAACGGTGCCGTCTTAAGGTGATTTATGCTGTGGTCACTCGTAAGATCTTGGAATTCTGCGGTGGTGAAGCACGGACCATTATCACTGACCAATATGTCAGGAATGTCGTGCGTTGCGAACATGGTTCCAAGGCTCTCCATGGTGGTGGAGGTAGTGCTCGAGTTTAAAATGGTGCATTCGATCCACTTTGAAAATGCATCGACAACGACGAGGAATATTTTGCCCATGAATGGGCCTGCATAGTCTACGTGCACCCGCGACCACGGTTTGGTGGGTCAGGGCCAGGGGCTCAGGGGTGGCCTCCATGGGAGCATTACTGAGTTGGGCACAAATGGTGCACTGTTGGACGCAGAGCTCCAAGTCCGCGTCAATGCCAGGCCACCAGATGTGGGATCTGGCTATGGCCTTCATGAGAACGATCCCCGGGTGCTCGCGGTGGAGCTCCTGGACAAATGCCTCTCTGCTTCGCAGAGGCATAACTACTCGGCTGCCCCACATCAGGCAGTCTGCTTGTAGTGACAGCTCATGCATGCACCTGTGGAAAGGTTTGATCTCCTCGGGGCAGGCATTGCGAGCCTCTGCCCAGTCACCAGTTAAGACACATCTTTTTACTAGGGATAACGTGTGGTCGCTGGTCGTCCAGGCGAACCTGTGGACGCAAAGGCATTGATTGCCATGACTATCTCACAGTCCCGTTCGTCAGACCCTTCCGTGGTTACCAGGGGTAGCCTGCTAAGTGCGTCGGCACAGTTGTCTGTGCCTGGTCTGTGCCTTATGGTGTAATCGTAAGAGACCAGCATGAGTGCCCACCGTTGAATGCGCGCCGAGGCGTTGGCATTTATTGCCTTGCTCTCAGATAGCAGGGACGTGAGGGGCTTGTGGTCGGTTTCTAACGCGAACTTGGCCCCAAAAAGGTATTGGTGCATCTTTTTGACACCGTACACGTACGGGAGCGCCTCCTTCTCTACCATTCCGTACCCGCGCTCCGCCCGCGAAAGTGACCTGGAGGCATAAGCTATGGGTTGTAATTTACCCGCACTATTGACATGTTGTAAAACGCACCCGACCCCGTACGCTGACGCATCACATGTAAGAACTAGCTTTTTACCTGGATCAACGAAAGCCAAAACACTGTTGGAACACAGAAGGTTGCGTGCCTTATTGAAGGCGCGTTCCTGGGTGTCCCCCCAAAAACAATCACACCCCTTTCTGAGTAGCACGTGAAGAGGCTCCAACAGCGTGCTTAAGTTCTGCATAAAGTTCCCAAAGTAGTTGAGTAGCCCGAGAAAGGCGCACAGTTCTGAGACATTCCGGGGCCTGGGTGCCAGGCGAATTGCTTCGGTTTTGGATTCTGTTGGGCGGATTCCATCAGCGGCAATCCTTCTGCCCAAAAATTCAACCTCAGGCGCGAGAAACAGGCACTTGGATTTCTTAACTCTTAGGCCTACCCGATCCAACCGCTTTAGTACTTCCTCCAAATTGCGGAGATGGGAGTCGGTGTCCCTGCCCGTAATAAGCATGTCATCTTGAAATACAACTGTCCCCGGGATGGACTTGAGCAGACTCTCCATGTTGCGCTGGAATATGGCAGGTGCCGACCTGATGTCGAATGGGCATCGATTGTACATGAAAAGGCCTCGATGTGTGTTGATGGTGGTGAGTAGCTTAGACTTGTCGGTCAATTCTTGCGTCATATACACAGATGTGAGATCTAGTTTTGAGAAAAGTTTTCCTCCAGCCAATGTGGCAAATAAGTCCTCCGCTCTGGGCAGCGGGTATTGGTCCTGTAGGGAGACTCTGTTTATGGTAGATTTGTAGTCCCCACAGATTCGTACGGATCCATCAGGCTTCATGACTGGGGCGATGGGACTTGCCCAGTCGCTAAATTCCACGGTGAGATAATGCCTTCCCGCAGTGTCCAGTTCATGTTCAATCTTTTCCCTCATCACATAGGGTACAGCTCTAGACTTGTGATGGACCGGTCTAGCATCCTGTGTGATGTAGATTTTGACTTTAGCCCCTTTGAAGGTGCCCACACCTGGCTGAAAGAGATGTTCAAATCGACTTAGAACTGTTGAGCCGGAGGTCCGTTCCTCTGACGACATGGCGTGAACATCATCCCATTTCCAGTTTAGTTTTGCCAGCCAGCTTCTCCCCAGCAGTGCTGGGAGATCTCCGGGGACAATCCACAGGGGATGTCGATTCACTGTCCCTTGTCTGTGACGGAGAGCATGGCGCTGCCAAGGACCGGGACGATTTCTTTGGTATAGGTCCTTAGTGTGGTGTCGACCCTTGTGAGTTTTGGTCAGTCTCTTTTGTGCGGCCACAGCTGTTCAAATTGTTGAGCGCTCATGAGAGATTGACTCGCTCCCGTATCCAGCTCCATGTTGACGGGTACCCCGTTGAGTAGGACCCTCATCATTATTGGAGGCGTCTTGTTGTAAGAGCAGTGGCCATTGATCGTGTTGATCCGCTGTACCTCGGTGTCACGGGTACTGTCCCCACCGTCTTCTAGTCCGCTTTCCGACCCTTTCGATTCGTATACCAGCCGAGCTGCCGTTTTTTTGCACATGCGGGCCAGATGCCCTGTATAGTCGCAGTTTCTGCAAACAGCATGCTGAAATCGACACCCCCTTGATGAGTGCCTTCCCCCACATCTCCAGCACAGACCGCTTCCATTGTTTCCAAAGGATGAGCCACGTCTGGCTGATCTCTCTTGAATTTCTCTCAGTTTGTAGTTGATTGCTCGCATTGTGGGTTGATGAGGTGTCATGTATCTCACACTACTATACATAACTGTATCTTACCATGCTATACATGACTGTAACTAAAGATGACCTGTAACCACTAGCTTACCTTACCACCAGGGGTGCACTTGCTTGAGACACTGGATACCTGTCCCAGACAGGTATATAAAGGCAGATCTCAGGCAACTGTGGCATTCGAGAGCTGAGTAATAAAGGTGCAGGTCCTGAGTGACCTTGACTTCTACATGTGCCTCGTGTGAGTTTGTACTGCAGGGACAGGACTTTATAGTGGCAACGAGAATGGGATAGGGGACAAAGTATTCGTGCTAAACTATGGCAGGGGTCCCAAATGGCTTGCAGGGACAGTAACAGGCAAGGAAGGAAACAGGCTACTGGTGGTACAAATGGACAATGGCCAAACCTGCCGGAGGCATGTAGACCAAGTCAAAAGTAGATTTACCAACAACACTGCTGAACCAGAAGCAGACTACAATGTGGAACTCACACCACACCTGGTGGACAGACAGAGGGAACAACCTGAGGAAAGGGCAACCCCAACAGACAGCCCAGGCGAGACACCAACAATCACACCGAAAGAAAAACAGGCACCAAGGCAAACAACTGAACCACAACTAAGACGCTCCACGCGAGAGCGTAGACCACCTGAGAGACTGAACCTATAAAGACAATAAGACCTTGGGGGAGGGTGATGTCATGTATCTCACACTACTGTACATAACTGTATCTTACCATGCTATACATGACTGTAACTAAAGATGACCTGTAACCACTAGCTTACCTTATCACCAGGGGTGCACATGCAGGAGACACTGGATACCTGTCCCAGACAGGTATATAAAGGCAGGTCTCAGGCAAGTGTGGCATTCAAGAGCTGTGTAATAAAGGTGCAGGTCTTGAGTGACTTTGACTTCAGCATGTGCCTCGTGTGAGTTTGTACTGCAGGGTCAGGACTTTACAGTTGACTATATTGAAGGCTGATTTTTGGACTGTCAGGGAATCAAGGGATAAGGGGATTGGGCGGGAAAGTGGAGTTGAGATCGAAGATCAGCCATGATCTTATTGACTTGATGGGCTGTATGGCCTACTCCAGCTCCTAATTATTATGTTCATGACCCAAATTGATATGGGTAACAACTTCAACGACTGGCCCGTCTCCTTTTGGGAGAGTTCATTCGCATACCTAATCCAGCTTTGTCTCAATTTCTCCAGCCTTTTTTCTCTGTCAATTTCCTTTTGGAATCAAACATTAGAATCCTGAATCTGACTTCACATTAAAAACATATTATGGATTACATAGTATAGTTTAAACCAAAAACCCAAATTGTAAGGGGGTATAGTATTATAAGGGGATAAAATACTGTCACCAAAGTGGAAGTAGACATTCGTTTATATGCATGTAAAGCTTGCTTATAAAATTCACTTACAAATGGGTTTTAAAATGGAGAACAGCTAAAAAGCAAAGCTTGCTGGTAAATGAAGCATCATAAGTAACCAACAATGCGTTGAACCCTAGCACAGACTGATAGAAGATGGAAATAACATTCAGTACAGAACAACACTTGCCAAAGAGAGTAGAGAGTAAGCTGTTTGGCAACATAGATTATAGCAGCATGGGAATGGGATAGTATTGACTGGTAATTTTTGGGAGAGGGATAATGAGGCACCACCCTGGGAAACAAGGTTAATCAACACATCATGAGAAACTGAGGCAAAGTTGACACCACTGAACAACACATTCCATAAGGCTGACAGGTGATGGAAGATGGAAAGGTTGGGGGAACCACTCAGAGCCAGTCTGATAAGGGTCAACGAATCAATGTAACTTCGCTGATAAGTAGTAGACCAGTCGATATTTTCGTAGGAGGGTCGCACACCTCAGAAAATGTATAACTGACAATGTAGAAACCTCCGTTCTTAGAAGGTTCAACCGTGAACTTTTCCCCTGCATGCTTGAATAAAGACCGGTTGAACCGAGGTTTTGTCTGAGTGATTCCGTGGTCGCATTAACGGGCAGGTGTCGATTCCTTATGTCAGGGAGTCCACCTTGAAGTAGAGAAGTCTTTTTTTTACCCCAACATCGCAAATCCTGGAACATGACATGCATAGATTATAAAATAATTAGGCAATTAAAAAGTAAAACTGGTATAGTGCCGAACTTTTTAAAAGTGATACAATAACAAGAAGGTAAGATATATTATTCATGCATCAATAGCTGTGTATTTGACTGGAGAAAGACATCTGCCAATTGCAGTGTGTGACCATGGGGAATCATGAGAAGCTATCCACCTCATCATCCAAAGGGCACAGGCTTCCTATTGATTTTGCTTTATTATTTCATCTGTATGAATTACCTCAATTCAGATGCAGCCAAATAAAAGAAAGTGTTTGCATGACTGGATCTAGTGGTGAATGCAAATACCATGTCCAAGAAATCAGGAGCTCAGGGGGTGGGGCACATGCTATATGCCTGTTGTATGTGACTCAGGCAGCACATAATATTCGCACTGCCTGATCATTATCATCACGCAGGTGTGCAACCAGTGCTACTCACTGGCTGCATGCCTGTAGGGCAGGCTAGATATTGGGTGCCACTTTAAAGCATCCAGCGCCTCTTAAAGGGGAAGTGCATTCTGGCTGCAGTCCATTCTGAGTAAAGATATGGCTGCAGCAACTAGTGAGATGGCATCAATGTTCTCTGATACTGTCTCGGAGATTCTGCTACAGGCAGTCGACAGGAAGAGGGACAAACTCTTCCCCCCCCCCCAACCCCACCCCCAGGGGCCAGGAAACCAGGTATCTACTCTGCCATCAGTGGAAAAAAATTACAGAGCATGTGAATGTCAGAAGCATTCCATCCAATCACCTACAATCAATACACCATACTTCACGACACCCGTGTCCTCATACTCATGCTTTACAACCCTCACTTACCCACAACTCATCTCACATACTGACTATCATATATTCTTCCATGATAGCCACATTTTCCAAAAAAATCTCTCATAATTCTCCCTAACACACTCCATTCTTTCTTGCAGGCGAAGGTGGCACACAGTTCCAGAAAGCTGCCTTCACACCCTCTCCCCGCTTGAAGAAAGCGTGCTTGCTGTCATGGGCAGGAGCAGAGTCGAGGTCGTGGTGACTGGCACTGCTGCAGGAGGTGGGGCACAGGGCTTTTTCATACGTAATCCTTTTTGTCCCTTCTGACGTCTCTCTAGCCCACATACTCAGCATGACAAACTGCAGATGCTTTCACCAGCGACTTCTCTCTCTCTCTTTTCTTCCTTCACATTACAAGCTAACCCTTATTTCTCGCCAGCATTTTTTGTTTTTATTCCTTATCCTTCTCTTTAATTTCAGCTGCTGAGAACAGTCTTTTGCCTGCAATCAGGGATTCAGCTGAGGAACCTAAGTTAAATTAAAAAATCCATGCAAATGATTCCCATGAAAGCCGTTAGCATGGCCTCATTTGCACACAGAAAATCACCATGCGGCTTAAAGGGCAGCCACAGGCCCAAATTGCAGATCCCCATCCATTCCCTGTGAGGCTACACCACCAGTGGAGCCTCAGAAAATCAGAGATACTGTTTGGGCATATATTTGAAGAAGGGCATCTTGAGTAAAGCATTATAGGTCTACCACTGCCTATGGAAAAGCATCCTTGCAAGAGTCAGTAATTTCAGGAAATTAGTATAGAAAAGGCAAGAGGACTATAAAATAAATACTGCTTTAAAGTTCACAGCAATTTGTTTTAATTTATTTACAGGTAACACAAAATAAGTAGCTCAATAAAGAAATGCCAGTAAAAAAATATAGCTAACTGTCTGTTCAGATGGTTCAGAGAGTATCACCAATGAGCAGCAGAGTCATACAGACCAGGAAAATCCAAGGTTTAAGTTTGGAAGGCAGCGGAAACAAAGGCTCGAAAATAGACAACCAAGGGGTTTGGCAGTGCTTAATGGTATATATTTCAAAGCAAGTAGTCTAGTGAATAAGGCAGATCAGCTGAGGGCACAGATAGACATGTGGAAGTGTGATATAGCTATTACTGAAACATGGCTAAAAGAAGGGCAGGAATGGCAGCCCAACATTCCTTGTTACAGGGTTTTCAGATGAGATAAAGAGGGGAATAAAAAGGGGAGGGCGCAATATTGGTTAAAGAAATAATTACAGTTGTGAGGAGGGATGATATGTTAGAAGAATCATCCAATGGGTTGAACTGAAGAACAAAAAAGGAGCAATCACACTGCTGGGAGTGTATTATAGAATCCGAAATAGTCACAGAGAGATAGAAGAGCAAATATGTCGTCAAATTTCTGAGAAGTGCAAAAGCAATAGGGCAGTTATATTGGGGGAATTCAACTAGCCTATTATTAACTGGGATAGAATCAGTGCAAAAGGTATAGAGGGTGCAGAATTTTTAAAATGCATCACCATCATCATCATCATCATAGGCAGTCCGTCGGAAACTAAGAAGACTTGCTTTCACTCTTAAAATGAGTCCTTACGTGGTTGAACAATCCAATACGAGTCCTTGTCACAGGTGGGACAGATAGTCATTGAGTGATAGAGAATTCAAGCTCTGCAGCCTGGCTGCAGTTTTGAAAAAACACAGACCACATTGCATTAAGTCATCAATCAACTTGACATTGTAGGACCTTGGGTAGCGAGCCAATTAAAGGTTAAAAGACTATTAATTGAGCCAATAAGGTCAAAGAAGGCGAGTTCTTTTCTGTAAACTGATCAGGTATATAAACAGCCATTTTGGCCATGTTGTCTCAGAAGGATAAAGGCCTAGCTTAAAGCCAAGAGCTTGTTGCAGCTGCAAGAATAAAGTTACGTTAGAACTACAATCGGAGTTTGTATTTCATTGGAAATTAAGAGATCTAACAATTTTGGCATCACGAACAGGATTGCTGAGGGAAGAAATTGGACATCGGACCTACATACTGAGGTAAGGACTCCTCTTTATAAAAGTCCTCGGTCAAAAGTCAAAATTCGCCTCTCCTTCTACGCGATTCCGAAAGCCTCCGGTTTGCGAACCCTCCGGTTGGTAGTCGGCTCGAGGTCCTATAGACGTCTAACTTCGGCGGTGTGTTAGTAAATTAATCACCGACCCACTGATCGGCTGGAAAGCCTACGACTCGAGACCCCAGTAAAGAATCAGTATTGTGGCAGCAGGAGATAAGGGCAAAGAATTGCCTACAACTGTTAAAGGTGGGCAGGCACCACCTGAGGTTTCGATAGATGAAATCCTCGAACAGTTGAAAGAATACATAGAGCAACAATTCAACTTACCTAAAACCTGTATTAAGATCGAACAAAAATACGGTACCGCCAAAGGACAATGGTCCTTGAACGAGATTAAAAGGGTCTGGGGAAAAACGACCCATATGAAAAATAAAGAGCGAATTAGATGGTCCCTAGCTGTTATGGGACAGATCCGAAAGCGGAATGAAATTATAATGCGTTCCCAACATGATCGAGAACTGACCAGTACAAAGGACCAATTGCAAGCTGTTTGTGCATAGCTGCGACAGAAAAGATTTGAACTTGAAAAGTCGGAAGCGGAAGTTAAAGATCTTAAAGGTGAAATTAAAGAATGGAAAAAATCATTAGGTCAAGAGACAGTAATAGGAAAATCCCCAGGGTACCCATGTTTGGATAAATTAAAAGCGCAAAACCGAAGACACGACCGAGGAATAGTTACGGAATCTGAGTCCTCCGACGAATTAGGGGTGCACTTTGCCCCATTTAAAAAAAGACGAGTTGTAGTCAAATCAGAAGAGACTGCGGATGAGGGCGGAACCAAAAAAAGAGGAAAAGGGTGTATGCAGAATACTTAGTTCATGATCCGGCAGATCCAGAGAAAATTGATAAATGGTCCAAGGAATTGCCCAATCCAAAGAAAGGGGGAGTAAAAACGTGGGACCAATTGGACCGCTTAAGAAATATATATCAATTTCATCCCTGGGACAGAGTGCAAATTTTGACCATAATGGTGTCAAAAACACAAGAAAATTGCACGACAAGGTAGAAGAAGCTTTGGGGCAGGATGAGCAAGAATTAAATGCAGGATGGGAGGCGATTAAACACTGGCTGCAAGCCTTCAGTCCAGCTAAGACAGATTGGGGAAAAATATAACAGGAAGACCCGTGTCGCTGCCAGGAACTATTGATTTACGGAAAGCTGATGTTCACTTAATGAGTGACACTTTGTTATCATACTGTCAGAACCTAACCAATGCTATTTGTTCTGTTTCCCGACAGGTATCGGCAGCTTGGGGTAATTCACCCGAAGGAGGACACAACATCATCCCGGGAGTCTGGGTGTATGTGAAAAAGTTGCATAAAGAACCTTTGGGTGCCAAGTGGGAGGGACCTTATCAAGTGTTATTGATCACCCAGGCAGCTGTTAAAGTCCAAGGAAAGAAAGCCTGTATCCACGCTTCACACGTTAAATGAGCACCCGTAACTGAAGCTGAAATCTAATAAGGGCAATTACTTTTTGCCAAAATGTATAAATTTACTGTATTACTGATTATAGGTATTCTAGGCATAGGCCTACGTCTTACTAGCCGACCCTCTGCACCAAAGGGAAATAGCAAGGGAATTACATGTAAATACCTTTTTATATATGTCATACATTTATGCCAAACAAGGTAACATTTTTAGTTGTTGGGTGTGTGCGCATATTCCTATTCATTCAAAGGGAGGGATTCCCTTGAGGCAAGTTCCCTTGAATATCTCGGAAGTGGCTGATTGGATAATTAATCAAAACAAAACAGGCAATACATTTCAGGATACGGAAAACTGGGCACGTAAATGGAAGTCAGCAGGTTACAATCGGACTACCTTTGAAGGGGGATACCAACCGTGCTACAATAATTCCAAACGGCCCCCATTTTTTGTTATCACTAATACAACAGGAATAGGAAGACCGGGGGAATCGGTCTGTCTGATTAGAAACATCAAAGGAGGCCAAAATATGGGGTATAGTAACTGCTCCCGGAATTATAATATAAATCAAGCCACAGAACCGTCCAAACTGGGCCGATGTGGGAATTTTTAACGTAACGGGGATTCTGAATAAAACAGATGGAAAAGCCTGGACAGGCCCCGGAGTGTTGATGACAAAGAAACAGCTAACATTCATTGCCTATAATGGCACCTATTGGGTGTGTGGCCACAAGGCCTACCCTTGGCTGCCCCAGAATTGGACGGGATCCTGCTATTTAGCCTACATTGTGCCTTATATGTATCATATAAAGTCACTGTCGGAACATTTACACCGTCCTAAGAGAGCTATCACAGAAACAGAGAGGTCCTTTGCCATTCTGATCCCCAGGTATGGGACTGCCAGACTGGCAAGGGAATCCATTAACATGGCATCCATTGTGGAACGGGTAGCCAATGATACCTCAGAGGCCCTAGTTAAAATCAATGCAGAAATGGTAGCAATCCACACAGTTGCCCTACAGAATAGACTGGCCCTTGATTACATCCTGGCTGAAAAGGGAGGTACTTGCACCCTACTCGGAACTGAGTGTTGCACATATATCCCAGATAGCTCCGAAGAAATTACCCACTTAGCGGAGCATATCCAAAAGGAGGTAGAAAAACTTAAGCAACCCCCATCATTCACTTTGTGGAGTGGAGCCACTGAATGGCTAGGTTCAATAGGAACTTCATTGGTGGAAGGTTTAATTCTATTCATTGTAATTATTTTACTTTTATATTGTTTGTTTATGTTGATTAAATGTTGTTGCAACCAGGCGGCTGTAGCTGCTGTCCCGCATGTGAGACACCTTGCAGGTTCCAGCAGATCATCTGTACGTGGCACAGGGGTATGTTAAGCTTTAGGGAAGGTTGTTTACTGGTTGAATTACGATATTGATTTGGATTAAATTGGAATAAGGTTAATTAACCTACTAAAACCAGACTTCCATTGTGGCCACGATGGAACTCGGATTGGTGTAAATTTGTGTGGAAGCTACTAGTCCGGACATGTGGCGAAATACATCAAAAATTTTAGAAGGAAACTCTATTAACTTGTATGAAATTATTTTGTAGGATGTTTAACCAGTGATAGCTGATATTTTATGATTCAGTTTGTGAAAGAATCAAAGGGGGGATTGATAGAGAATTCGAGCTCTGCAGCACGGCTGCAGTTTTGAAAATACACAGACCCCATTGCATTAAGTCATCAATCAACTTGACATTTTAGGACCTTGGGTAGCGAGCCAATTAAAGGTTAACAGACTATTAATTGAGCCAATAAGGTCAAAGAAGGCGAGTTCTTTTCTGTAAACTGATCAGGTATATAAACAGCCATTTTGGCCATGTGGTCTCAGAAGGACAAAGGCCTGGCTTAAAGCCAAGAGCTTGTTGCAGCTGCCAGAATAAAGTTACATTAAAACGACAATCGGAGTTCGTATTTCTTTGGAAATTAAGAGATCTAAAATTGAGGATAAGGGACGCTGGGACAGATTTGCCGCACGCTTTTTCTGCTGCATGTGCTTGTTTTCTGCATGCTCTCGGCGATGTAACTCGAGGTGTTCAGTGCCCTCCCGGATGCACTTCCTCCAGTTAAGGCGGTCTTTGGCCAGGGAATCCCAGGTATCAGTGGGGATGTTGCACTTTATCAGGAAGGCTTTGAGGGTGTCCTTGTCATGGTTCCTCTGCCCACCTTTGGCTCGTTTGCCGTGAAGGAATTCTGAGTAGAGCGCTTGCTTTGGGAGTCTCGTGTCTGGCATGCGGACAAGGTGGCCTGCCCAGCGGAACTGATCAAGTGTGGTCAGTGCTTTGATGCTGGGGATGTTGTCCTGTTCGACGACGCTAATATTGGTGCGTATGTCCTCCCAGGGGATTTGTAGGATCTTGCGGAGACATCGTTGGTGGTATTTCTCCAGCGACTTGAGGTGTCTACTGTACATGGTCAATGTCTCTGAGCCATACAGGAGGGCGGGTATTACTACAGCCCTGTAGACCATGAGCTTGGTGGTAGATTTGAGGGCCTGGTCTTTGAACACTCTTTTCCTCAGGCGGCCGAAGGCTGCTATGGCGCACTGGAGGCGGTGTTAAATCTTGTCATCAATGTCTGCTCTTGTTGATAAGAGGCTCCCGATGTATGAGAAATGGTCCACGTTGTCCAGGGCCGCGCCGTGGATCTTGATGACTGGGGGGCAGTGCTGTGCAGCGTGGACAGGCTGGTGAAGGATCTTTGTCTTACGGGTGTTTAGCGTAAGGCCCATACTTTAGTACGCCTCAGTAAATACATCGACTATATCCTGGAGTTCAGTCTCTGTATGTGCACAGACGCAGGTGTTGTCTGCATACTGTAGCTCGACACCAGAGGTTGGGGTAGTCTTGGACCTGGCCTGGCGAAGGTTGAACAGGTTCCCATGCATTCATGCATGGAAAATGCATTCAGGAGAACTTTGTTAACCAGTACATAGCAACTCAATAAGAGAGGGCATGGTTCTGGCCTTGGTCTTAGGGAATGAAGTTGGACAGGTGGAACAGGTATCAATGGGAGAGCATTTTGTTGGTAGTGATCATAATTCAGTTAAATTTAGCATAGTTATGGACAAGCACAAAGGTAGAACAGGAGTAAAAGTTATTGATTGAGGGAAGGCCAACTTTACTAAGCTGAAATGTGATTTAGCAAAAGTGGACTGCAAACAGCTACTTGAAGGTAAATCAGTGTGAGAACAGTGGGAGGTATTCAAGGAGAAAATAGTGAGGGTTCAGTGCAAATATTTCCCCACAAAGAAAAAGGGTGGGACTCCCAAATCTAGAGCCCTCTGGATGTCAAGGGGCATATAGGGTAGGATATGGCAAAAAAGGGAGGTTTATGTCAGATACTGAGATCTAAATATTATAGAAAGCCTGGAAGAGTATAGAAAGTTTGGAGGGAAATTAAGAAGGAAATTAGGAAAGTAAAGAGAGGGCATGAAAAAATATTGGCAAGTAAAATCAAGGAAAACCCAAAGATGTTTTATAAATACATGAAGAGGAAGGGGATAACTAAAGAAATTGTAGGGCCTATTAGGGACCTAAAAGGTAACCTGTGTGTTGAGGCAGAAGATGTGGGTATGGTTCTTAATGAATACTTTGCATCTGTTTTCACAAAAGAGACGGGCAATGCCAACATTGTAGTTAAAGAGAAGTGCGAAATATTAGATGAGATAAACAGAGTGAGAGAGGAAATATTAAGGGTTTTAGCATCTTGGAAAGTAGATAAATCACCAGACCCGAATGAAATGTATCTAGGCTGTTAAGAGAAGCAAGGTAGGAAATAGCAGAGGCTCTGACCATCTTTTTCCAATCTTCTCTGGCTACTGATGTGGTGCCGGAGGACTGGAAGACTGCTAATGTTGTACCATTGTTTAAAAAGGGAGAAAGGGATAGACCAAGAAATTGCAGGCCAGTCAGCCTAACCTTGGTGGTGGGAAGATTATTGGAAAAAGTTCTGAGGGACAGTATTAATCGTCATTTAGAAAGGCACAGATTAATCAAGGACAGTCAGCATGGATTTATGAAATCAGTCATGAAAGGTCATTGCTGACTAGCTAGATTGAATTTTTGAGGTGGTCACAAGAAAGCTCGATGAGAGTAGCGCATTTGATCAGTCTACATGGATTTTAGCAAGGCTTTTAACAAGGTCCCACTTGGAAGACTGGTCAGAAAAGTAAAAGCCCACGGGATCGAAGGGAAAGTGCCAAGTTGGATCCAATATTGGCTCAGTGGCATGAAACAAAGGGTAATTTTGATGGGTATTTTTGTGACTGGAAGGCTGTTTCCAGTGGAGACCTGCAGGCTCAGTACTAGGACCTTGATTTTTGTGGTATATATAAATGATTTAGACTTCAGTGTAGAGGACATGATTAAGAAGTTTGCAAATAATGCAAAAATTGGCCGTATGGTTGATAGTGAGGAAGAAAGCTGTAGACCGCAGTAAGATATCAATGAACTGGTCAGGTGGGCAGAAAAGTGGCAAATGGAATTCAACAACAACAACAACTTGTATTTATATAGTGCCTTTAACATAGTGAAACGTCGCAAGGTGCTTCACAGGAGTATTATGAGCTAAAATAATTTGACACTGAGCCGCATAAGGAGAACTTAGGGCAGGTGACCAAAAGCTTGGTCAAAGAGGTAGGTTTTAAGGAGCGTCGTGAAGGAGGAAAGAGAGGTAGAGAGGTGGAGAGTTTAGGCAGGGAATTCCAGAGCTTAGGGTCAAGGCAACAGAAGGCACAACCACCAATGGTTGAATGCTTATAATCAGGGATGCTCAAGAGGGCAAAATTAGAGGAATGCCGACATCTTGGGGGTTTGTGAGGCTGAAAGAGATTACAGAGATAGGAAGGGGCGAGGCCATGGAGGGATATGAAAACAAGGATGAGAATTTTGAAATTGAGGCATTGCATTACTGGGAGCCAATGTAGGTCAGCGAGCACAGGGATGATAGGTGAGCGGGACTTGGTACTAGTTAGGACATGGGCAGCCGAGTTTTGGGTCACCTCTAGTTTATGTAGGGTAGAATGTGGGAGGCCAGTCAGGAGTGCGTTGGAATAATCAAGTCTAGAGGTAACAAAGGCATGGATTCAATCCGGAGAAGTGAGGTAATGCATTTGGGGAGGGCTAACAAGGCAAGTGAATACACAATGAATTTTAGGATACGGAGAAGTATAGAGAAACAAATGGACCTTGGAGTGCATGTCTTAAAGGTAGCAGGACGGGTAGATAAGGTGGTTAGGAAGGACTATGGGAAACTTTCCTTTATTAGCTGAGGCATAGAATATAAGAGCAGGGAGGTTATTCTTGAATTATATAAAACATTAGTTAGGCCACAGCTAGAATACTGCATGCAGTTCTGGTCACTGCATTACAGAAAAGAAGTGATTACGGTCGAGAGGGTACAGAGGAGTTTTAAAAGGATGTTGCCAGGACTGGAGAATTTTAGTTATGAGGAAAGATTGGATAGGCTGGGTTTGTTTTCTTTGGAACAGAGAAGGCCGAGGGGTGACTTAATTGAGGTGTATAAAATTATGATGTGTCCAGATAGAATGGATAGGAAGGATCTATTTCCCTTAGCAGAGAGGTTAATAACCAGGGTGCATAGATTTAAAGTAATTGGTATAAGGATTAGAGGGGATTTGAGGAGAACTTTTTTCACCCAGAGGGTGGTGGGTGTCTGGAACTCACTGCCTGAAAGAGTTGAAGAGACAAAAACCCTCATCGGATTTTAAAAGTACTTAGTTATGCACTTGAAATGCCATAAATACAGGGCTACGGATCAAGAGCTGGAAAGTGGGATTAGGCTGGATAGCTCCTTTTTGGCCGGCACAGTCATGATGGGCTGAATGACCTCCTTCTGTGCCACAAATGTCTATGATTCCAAGATTCTCAGTTGATTCTGCATTGGTTAATCTCAGCCTCTCAACCTCTACCATGGCCATGATTAATCTCAGTGCCTCCTAGATTAAGTAGAGGAAAGAAAAAAATCATCCATGGTTCCAGTCCTGTTTGCTATCCTTTGGCTTCTGCTGCAGATAGACATGTGTGAGCACTGAATTGGCTGGATCTAATTTGATTACCCTACCGACGGAGGGTTCCAAGTTTTTAATTAATATTTGTTCTTGGGATGTGGGTGATACTGGCAAGGCCACATTTATTGCCTATGCCTGAGGCCATTAAGAGTCAAGCATATATAGTGAGACTAGATTCACATGTAGGCCAAGCTAGCTGGCTGGTTCCCTTTCCCTCGGGGCAATAGTGAACCAGTTTTTATAACAATCCAGCAGCTTTCATGGTTATTTTATCATAATCACCAGATTTAATTATTTCAATTTCCCAACCTCCCTTGGTGGGATTTGAACTCCCAACTTGTCAAAGTGCCACACAGGAGGCTTCATAAGAAGATGGAAGCCCATGGAATTAAGTAGAGGAAAGGTTGGGTAGGTTGGGCCTCTACTCATTGGAATTCAGAAGAATGAGAGGTGATCTTATCGAAACATATAAGATTATGAGGGGGATTGACAAGGTGGATGCAAAGAGGATGTTTTTACTGATGGGGGAGACTAGAACTAGAGGGCATGGTCTTAGAATAAGGAGCCGCCCATTTAAAACAGAGATGAGGAGAAATTTCTTCTCTCAGAGGGTGTAAATCTGTGGAATTCACTGCCTCAGAGAGCTGTGGAAGCTGGGACATTGAATAAATTTAAGACAGATATAGAGAGTTTCTTAAACGATAAGGGGATAAAGGGGTATGGGGATCAGGCGGGGAAGTGGACCTGAGTCCATGATCAGATCAGCCATGATCTTATTGAATGGCGGAGCTGGCTCGAGGGGTCATATGGCCTACTCCTGTTCCTATTTCTTATGTTCTTATTAAAGGGGAATTGGCTCAGTGACAGGAAGCAGAGGGTGGTGATGGATGGATGTTCTTAAGATTGGGAAGTGGTTTGCAGTGGTGTTCCCCAAAGGAATTTAGCAACATAGTAGATAGTGATGAGAATAATTGTAGGCTTCAGGGTGACATAGACAGTGTAATTACTCAAGAGTCTGGTTACTGTAAACTCACTCAGGTGCAACCTGACCCATCTTTATTCCAGCCCGAGAGTGCCTATGTGACAAAGACACCCAGCTTATATACAGGTGACCAAGCACACATGCCACATGTGTTCAGCCCGATGATCTCCGACCGCGGTGACCCTCAAGCATTAATACATAACAACATCCCCCTTGTAAAATCTTAACAACAGTCTTTTTACAAATTAAGACGGTCTGGGGCTTTCCTCTCACGAGTTGATTATCTCAGTTTAACTTTGGCTCTGGGCGAGTGTTCTGAGTCCGTTGAGACTGAGGGCTGAGTAGCCGATCTGATGGGAGTGGTCATGACCACATCAGAGACTGAAGGTTCAGAGTCAGTAATGTCAGCAGAGTCCTCCGATGAGTGAATAATGGTTGGTTGTCACTGACTGCATCTTCCTCACTTGGTTCCAGTTCATCCGTGTGCCACAGTTTAACCTGGTCAAGGTGTTTCCTGCAAGTTTGCCCATTCTTGAGCACGACAATAAACACTCTGTTATGCTCCTTGGCTGCAACAGTGCCAGCGATCCACTTTGGACCTTGACCATAGTTCAGTACATAAACCGGATCGTTGACTGAGATGTCACGTGACACGGCAACACGATCATGACACCATTGCTGACTTTGATGTCTGTTTTCAACACGATCATTCAAATCAGGATGAACAAGAGAAAGCCTGGTCTTGAGATTTCTCTTTATCAGTAGTTCAGCAGGAGGAACCCCAGTAAGCGTATGAGGTCTTGACCTGTAACTGAGCAATATACATGACAACTGTCTCTGCAGTGAGCCCTGAGTTACACGATTCATACTTTGCTTGATCGTTTGAACGGTACGCTCTGCTTGACCATTAGAAGCAGGCTTGAATGGAGCTGATCTCACATGTCTGATGCCATTGAGTTCCATGAACTCCTGGAACTCAAGACTTATGAAGCAAGATCCGTTGTCGCTCACAACAATATCAGGCAAACCATGAGGAGCAAAAATGATATGAAGGCTCTCAATGGTAGCTGTAGATGTGCTGGATGACATAATAACGCACTCTATCCACTTAGAATATGTATCTATTACAACAAAAAACATCTTTCCTAGGAATGAGCCCGCAAAATCAATGTGGATCCTCGACCATGGTTTGGATAGCCACGACCAAAGATTCAGCGGAGATTCCGCTGGTACTTTACTTAGCTGCATGCAAGTATTGCACTGATGGACGCATGATTCCAGATCAGAGTCAATTCCAGGCCACCATACATGAGACCTAGCAATGGACTTCATCATGACAATACCAGGATGAGTGCTATGAAGTTCACGTACAAATTTTTCTCGACCTTTCTTAGGCATGATTACACGATTGCCCCACATTAGACAGTCTGACTGAATGGACAGCTCATCCTTGCAACATCTCCATAGGTATGGCAGACCAATCACCACTGAGTACACACCGTTTCACAACCGATAAAATAGGATCATGGCTGGTCCAGATCCTAACTTGTTGAGCAGTGACAGGGGTTCCTTCACTCTCAAAAGCATCCATTACTAACAGTAGATCTGCAGGTTGAGGCGTCTCCATCTCAGTTGTGGGTAAGGGCAGACGACTCAGTGCATCGGCACAATTCTCAGTACCAGGTCTATGATGGATGACGTAATCATAGGCAGACAATGTCAGCGCCCACCTTTGAATGCGGGATGATGCATTGGTATTAATACCTTTGTTTTCTGCAAACAATGAAATGAGTGGCTTGTTATCCGTTTCTAGTTCAAAACGAAGACCAAACAGGTACTGGTGCATTTTTTTTTTACCCCAAAGCTTCTTTCTCTACCATACTGTAAGCTCTTTCCGCTTTAGACAGACTTCTCAAAGCATACACAACAGAATGTAGCTTGCCCGATTCATTTGCTTGTTGGAGTACACAGCCAACCCCATATGATGAAGCATCACAGGCCAATACAAGACGCTTACACAGATCATAATGAACAAGCAACTTGTTTGAACATAGCAGATTCTTGGCTTTCTCAAAGGCTCTATCTTGAGATGCACCCCAGACCCAGTTGTCGCCGTTTCTTAGTAACACATGCAGTGGCTCTAGTAAAGTGCTCAATCTGGGTAAGAAATTACCAAAGTAGTTGAGTAGCTCAAGGAACGAACGCAGCTCTGTCACATTCTGAGGCCTGGGTGCATTTTTGATGGCCTTGGTTTTCAAATCAATGGGCCTGATGCCATCAGCAGCAATCTTCCTCCTGAGGAATTCGACTTCAGGTGCCATGATTACACACTTCGAGCGTTTCAGCCTGAGTCCCACTTTGTCCAGACAGTATAGGACTTCAAGATTGTTCAGATGTTCAGCAGTGTCGCAACTTGTGACCAGAATGTCATCTTGAAACATGACAGTTCTAGGAACGGACTTCAGTAAACTCTCCATATTCATCTGAAATATGGCTGCAGCCGAAAAAATCCCAAAAATTGTGTTGTAGATGAAAGGTCCTTTATGGGTGTTGATGCAGGTGAGTTTCTTCAAAGTGTCGACAAACTCCTGGGTTATATAGGCCGACATCAGATTCAGTTTCGTGAATGACTTTCCACCAGCTAGCATGATGAACAGGTCATCAGCCCTCAGTAACAGATACTGATCCTGTTTCGAAAATCGGTAAATCGTAACCTTGTAATCTTCACAAATCCTGACAGTGCCATCACTCTTCGACACAGAAACAATGGGACTAGCCCACTCGTTAAACTCAACCGGTGATACGATCCTTCACGCTGGAGTCTGTCAAGCTCAATTTCCACCTTCTCCCTCATCATGTACGGAACAGACCAAGCTTTGTGATAGACAGGCCTTGCATTGGAGTCCAGGTGAATCTGCACCTTGGCTCCCGTAAAATTACCAATGCCCGGTTCAAACAAAGAAGGAAACTTTTTCAATACTTGAGCACACGAAGTATCATCCACCAAGGACAACATCTTGACATCATTCCAGTTCAGCTTTAATCTCTCGAGCCAATTCCTGCCAAACAGCATTGGACCATTACCTGGGATGATCCATAATGGTAGCTCATGAACCACACCATCATATGACACCTCGATTGCTGCACTGCCGAACACTGGTATAAGTTTCTTAGTGTAAGTACGCAACCTGGCATTGACTGGACTCAGCTTCGGTTTTGCAGCCTTAGTGTCCCACAGCTTGTCGAATGTCCTTTGGCGCATTATCGACTGGCTCGCACCCGTGTCCAGCTCCATTGATACAGCCATTCAGCTTCACATTAACGACTATCGGCTGGCTCTTGCTCAGGAACGAATACAGTCCATTCACTTCCTCCTCGGGTTGCGTATCCGCCATCACTGAACTGGTCCTCATCAACCACGTGGTGAGCCGCACCACGCTTGCTCCGTTGTGGACACATCCTCTGAAGATGCCCCACTTTTGAACGTCCATTGCATGAGTATTGTCTAAATCAACACTGATGAGGCCAGTGATTGCCCCCACAATGCCAACAGGGTGAAATCTGGTTCGAACCAGTTGGCGGGCTCTGAGCAACGGCAGGTTTCGCGTAAGCAGCTCTGCCCGAAAACGACGCCATCTTGTTTACAGTACTTGCTGTGGAACTCCAACTCGTCGATGATATTTGCCTCAAATTATCATCCATCGTCATGCATGCCTGGGCAGTCGCGATGGCCTTTTTCAAATCCAGCGTCTCTGCAGCCAACAGCTTCCTGAGGATCACATCATGGCTGATGCCTATCACGATGACATCACGAAGCATGTCTTCCAGCATGTTCCCGAACTTACACGGCTCAGCAAGACGTCGCAGGTCCGCGACAAATCCCGACACGACCTGGCCCTCAGCACAAACATGCGTGTAGAAACAGTAGCGTGATATGATGATCCACTCTTGTGGCTTCAGATGGTTACCCACCAACGTACACAATTCCTCGTACCCTTTTTCCGCTGGACGTACAGGCGAGAGAAGATTCTTCATGAGGCCGTAAATTTTTGGACCACAAACGGTGAGGAGAACTGCCCTGCGCTTAACTGCGTAGGCCTCTGCCTCCATGCCGTTGGCCAGAAAATACTGATCCAGGCGGTCGACAAAATCCGCCCAATCCTCGCCCTCCATGAATCTCTCCAGGATTCCAACCGTGCCCATTGTGCATGAAAAGGTTCTTAAATTACCTTGTCACCAATTGTAATGACTCAAGAGTCTGGTTACTGTAAGCTCACTCAGGTGCAACCTGATCCATCTTTATTCCAGCCCGAGAGTGCCTGCATGACAAAGACACCCAGCTTATATACAGGTGACCAAGCACACATGCCACATGCGTACAGCCCGATGACCTCCAACTGTGGTGCCCTCTGTTGTCTGGTGACTCCCAGGCATTAATACATAACAGACAGGATGGAAAAATGGGAAGAAGTATGGCAGATTAAATTAAATGCGGAGAAGTGATGCACTTTGTGAGGATTAATATGGAAAGACAGTATACAATAAATGGCATGATTTTGAAAATGAGCAGAGAGACCTTGGTGTCCATATACACAAATCCTTAAAGGTGGAAAGGAAAGTTGATAAGGTGGTTAAAAAACATATGAGTTACTGGGGTTTATAAATAGAGGCATATAAAAGCAAAGAGATCATGTTAGAACTTTATAAATCACTGGTTAGGCCTCAGCTGGAATATTGTGGACAATTCTGGGCTCCACACTTCAGGAAAGATGTAAATGTCTTAGACAGGGTACAGAGGAGGTTTACCAGGATGTTACCAGGGATGACGGGCTTTAGTTGTGACGAGAGGTTGGAAAAGTTAGGACTGTTCTCCTTGGAACAGAGAGGGTTAGGAGGTGACCTAATAGAGGTTTTCAATATGATGAGAGGTTTTGATAGAATAGATAAAGCATAACTACTCCCTCTGGTGAGTGGGTCAATAACTAGAAGTCATAGATTTGAAATCATTGGCAAAAGATCTAGAGGGCATAGGAGGAGAATTTATTTCACTCAGAGTTGCCAGGATCCGGAATTCTGTACCTCAAAAGGTGGTGGAAGCTGACTCCATAAATAATTTTAAAAGGGAATTGGACAGGTATTTGAGGATGAGGATCTTACAGGGTTATGGACAAAAGGTGGGGATGTGAGACTGCTCTTTCAAAGAGCCAGCACAGGCACAACGGGAAAAATGGGCTCTTTCTGTGCTGCAAGTTTCTATGAACCCCTGGATTGCTAGTCCAGTACAGCAACCATTATACTGCCATATTCAATCAAAATGTCAATGCCTTCAGGAGAGGAACAGAGGAAAAAAACGAGGGAAAAGAGATTTTTTTTAGCTGTATCCAATCTAAAGCCAGTAGACAATGTACAAAGTAGGTTTTGTAGATTCCTTGGGAAAAACATGTAGGGGTCTGTATTTTCTTCAGTACTCCCAGCACTTCAGATGCTGGAAGCACATATCAGGAATTTGGGCACACGAACCGATAATTTTCTGTCCATTCATTTTAATGGACATAAGTTTAATGACCTCACACGGGTGGTCAAGGTGAGTGAAGGCTCCAGCAAATATCCAACATAAGCCTCAAAAACTACTCAATGCACTACATCCCCAGCACTCACCTACTACAGTGTCTACCTATCACCACTCACACCTCACAATCAGACCTTCGCTTCACCCTAACAACCTTATCATTGCTGCAACACATACGCACATCTCACACCTTGCACACACTGACAGCTATTCTGGCACTTCACCCGAACACATTGCGCCGCACTCACTGACACACTTCTCTTTCTCTTGCAGGCCAAGGTTGCGCATAAATCGGAGATGCAGCAGCAGACATGCAGGGGGCAAGCTGCTATCCAAGACCTCAGCCAACTGGACAAGAGAGTGCTGGAGATCATTGGGTGGCAGATAATAGAGGCCATGACAACTGGCAAGGTTGAAACCCTTGGGGACAACAATGATAAACTCATTCTTAATCTTTCTTCTCACATCTTACTTGCCCCTCATCCCCAAACCTCTTCTCACTTTCAAGCTGCTGAAGCTGTATGCATGGATATCTTGCTTTCCCCATCTCCCCCCAACTCTTGTGCCTTCATTCTTTAAGATAATCAAGACCAAGCCTCCGAGCTGTCTGTTCCCAAGGCAATACAGGAGAGCGAGGGAGGAGAAGAAGACACCGTGTCACTGCATCTATCACTCGCAGATATCAGCTCAGAAACTGGCACTGCACATACTTTAGAGGCTAGTGTAGAAGCGGGATCTGCTCAGGGTGAGGCACTGGACACAGGCTGCAGCAAGGCCAGGGGAAAAGGGAAGCTCGAGAGCCAGCTCTCCGGAGTGCGAGTTTGTGCGTGAGTTCTGCTGCATAGGACTCAGATGGGAACCTCGATGGGGTGGCCTTCAGAAGAAGGATGATGGGCAAGCACACCGAACTGCTAGGTGCAATGACAAGCTGCCATAGAGCCCTCTTGGTAATGACAAGGAGCATGGAGGAGTCCGCCTCCAACATTGCACGGGGCTGTGCGCAGAGCTTGGAGCCCAGGATTACCAGGCTGAAAATGATGGAAAACTCCTAAAGAGACCGCGTTGATGTGATGGGCGATGTCACGGCTGCCATTGCAGTGCAGGTGGAAGCGACCCAACATCTTAGTGCTGCTGTCTCAGCTTGATGCCACCCAAGCTCAGACTGCTGCCATCATGGCTGAGTTTACCATTGTCGACCAGGGCTTGCAGGATGACAGCATTCTTGTTCCTATCACTCCCAATCTGCCATCGCTCTTGCCGCTGTCTGTCAACCAGCCAGCCCAGACAGCTGCTGCCCATGCTGAGGTAGTGCAGTCTACAGCCGGGCCTTCTAGGGCAATAGCTGCTCGAGGTCATCCTGCAAGGCCATCTAAAGTCTTCTCCACAGAATGTCAGCAGCTTTCCACCAGCCATTCTGCAGCCACTAGGGGAGCACAAGAGTAGGAAAGGCACATGAATGGGAGGCACGAAAGGATTGGGAACTAAATATTCCAGGAGACTTAATTTTTAGAAGAGATAGGCAAAATGGAAATAGAGGAGGGTTAGCCCTGATAATAAAGGATGGGATAAAGACAGTAGAGAGAAAAGATCTTAGCTCAGAACATCAAGAAGTAGAATCAGTTTGGGTGGAGCTAAGAAGCAGCAAGGGGCAGAAAACATTGGTGGGAGTTGCTTATAGGCCCCCAATCAGTAGTGGTAATGTAGGGCACAGTATAAATCCAGAAATTAGAGGTGCATATAACAAAGGTAATACAATAATCATGGGGGACTTTAATCTACATATAGACCAGGCAAACCAAATTTGCAGTAGTAATGTGGAGGACGAATTTATGGAATGTCTACAAAATGGTTTTCTAGATCAGTATGTTGAGGAACCAACTAGAGAACACACTATTTTAGACCTAGTATTGTGCAATGAGAAAGGATTAAGTAATAACCTTGTAGTAAAGGGGCCTTTAGGGAAGAGTGACCATAATATGATAGAATTTTACATTAAGTTTGAAAGTGATTTAGTTAAATCCAAAACTAGGGTCTTAAATCTAAACGAAGGAAACTATGTAGCTACAGGTGGAGAGTTGGCTAAGGTAGATTGGGAAACTAGACTAAAAGGTATGATGGTAGACATACAATGGTTAGGATTTAAAGAATTAATACATAGTTTATAACAAAAAGTACATTCCTTTAAGGCACAAAAATCCCACAAGAAAAGTAATCTAACCGTGGCTAACAAGAGAAGTTAAAGATAGTTTTAGATCAAAAAAGAGCAGTAAGCCTGAGGATTGGGAGGATTTTAGAATTCAGCAAAGGAGGACCAAGAAATTGATGAAGAAAGGAAAAATTGAATATGAAAGAGACATAAAACAGACCCTAAAAGCTTCTATAGGTATGTAAAAAGGAAAAGATTAGCAAAAGTAAGTGTGGGTCCCCTACAGGCTGAGAAAGGAGGAATTATAATGGTGAAAAGGAAATGACAGAGAAATTAAACAAATACTTTATGTCTGTCTTCACGGAAGAAGACACGAAAAACTTTCATAGAGTATCAGGGGTCTAGCGAGAATGAGGAATTGAAAGAAACTAGTATTGGTAAAAAAAATAGTATTGGAGAATTAAATGGGACTGAAAGCTAATAAATCCTCTGGACCTGATGGCCTATATCGTAGGGTTTTGAAAGAGGTGGCTATAGAGATAGTGGATGCATCTTCCAAAATTCCATAGATTCTAGAATGGCTCCCGCAGATGGAAGGTAGCTAATGTAACCCTGCTATTTAAGAAATGAGGGAGAGAGAAAATAGAGAACTACAAACCAGTTAGCCTGACATCAGTAGTGGGGAAAATGCTAGAATCTATTATTAAGGATGTGGTAACAGGGCACTTAGAAAAGAATAATAGAATTAGGCAGATTCAACACAGATTTATGAAAGGGAAATTATGTTTGACTAATCTGTTGGAGTTTTTGGAGGTTGCAGCTAGCAGAATAGGTATGGGGGAACCAGTGGATGTGGTGTGTTTGGATTTTCAGAAGGCATTCGACAAGGTGCCACACAAGAGGTTATCAAACTAAATTATTGCTCATGGGAATGGGGGCATGGATTGAGAATTGGTTAACAGATAGAAAACAGAGTGGGAATAAATGGGTAATTTTCAGATTGGCAGGCTGTAACTAGTGGGTTGCCGCAAGGATCGGTGCTTGGGCCCCAACTATTTACAATTTATATCAATGATTTGGATGAGGTGACCAAATGTGATGGCCCAACAATTGTGCTCGGAGGTTTCCTGTGGGCGAACGCCCTCTGGCTGAATTTTTTTTAGCACAGGTACCTGTTGGTCCCGGAGGAAAGTATACTTGCGGTCCGAGGCCTCCATTCGCTGCGCAGCATATGGACTCACACATCCCAGGAACATAAGCACAACCTGGGATCACGTGGGCCTGGACCACCAATGAACATGTAGTATTCGCATTGATAATAATGGGAGCTCCGTTTGTACGAGAATACCCCCCAAAACACAGAAACATAACACAATAAATAAAAAATACACCTCACATATTTAAAATTAATTGAAATTGAATTAAATGTTTTAGGAATCATTTTTTTGAAGATGTTTTAAAAATGTTTTAATAAGGTTGAAAATAAACTTAAACCTTAATGGACAGGGTTTTTAATATAAAAATTTGTGATCAAATTGAATTTTTCTATCTTTTAAAACTCTTAGGCTGGCAAAAGTAGGCTATATGCCAAGTAGGCTTATTTACCAAGCCTGAGTTTGAAGGACATTCGCTGAGCAAATAGCTCAAATCTCCGTCCACGAATGTCCTTCTCCCAGGGATGCGTGCGATCTGTCAAAAGACCAGTTCTCGGTGCATGCTCATTGCACGCCGACAACCGGCATTTGCGAGGCCTCTACAGATGCTTGTGCACATCGTACACATCCAGAGAATCCGCAGTTTACGGCCCATTATATCCAAATTTGCTGATGATACAAAGCTGGGTGGGAATGTAAGTTCTGAGGAGGATGCAAAGAGACTTCAAGTGGATATAGACAGGCTAAGTGAGTGGACAAGAACATGGCAAATGGAATATAACGAGGAGAAATGTGAAGTTAGCCTCTTTGGTAGGAAAAATAGAAAAGCAGAGTATTTTTTTAAATGGTGAGAGATTGGGAAATGTTGGTGTTCAGAGGGATCTGGGTATCCTTGTACATGAATCCTGAAAGTTAACATGCAGGTATAGCAAGCAATTAAGAAAGCAAATGGTATGTTGGCCTTTATTACAAGGGATTTGAGTATAAGAGTAACGACGTCTTACTGCAATGAGATAGGGCCCTGGTGAGACTGCACCTGGAGTATTGTGTACAGTTTTGGTCTCCTTACCTAAGGAAGGATATACTTGCCATTGAGGGAGTGCAATGAAGGTTCACTAGACTGGTTCCTGGTATGGGGGGATTGTTCTATGAGGAGAGATTGAGTAGACTAGGCCTATATTCTCTAGAGTTTAGAAGATTGAGAGGTGATCTCATTGAAACATTCAAAATTTTTACAGGCTTGACATGGCAGATGCAGGGAGGATGTTTCTTCTGGCTGAGGAGTCTAGAATCAGGAATCACAGTCTCAGAATAAAGGGTCAGCCAATTAGGACTGAGATGAGGAGAAACTTCTTCTCTGAGGGTGATGAATCTCTGAAATTCTCTACCCCAGAGGGCAGTGAAAGCTCAGTCTTTAAGTACATTCAAGACAGAGATCGATAGATTTTTGGATATTAAGGGAATCAAGGGATATGGGGCTCAATTTTCCCCAAAGTATTTTTTTGGCATACTTGAAGAGATATGCCCGATATTTTGTAGCCCGAGTACGCCAAAAAAAAAAAGTTTCCCCTTAGGATCTCCTCATTTTGGTCTGGCCTAGGGGGGCGGAGCCTTGAACTGCGCCAAAAAGATCGGGCTGTCATGGTAACCTGTGAGTTCTCCTGCCTGCCGGTGAGTTCTGTCAGTTCTCTATTACTATTCTTATGGAGTATTTAATGTTTAATCACAAAGTGATGTACCTATACAACTTTATAGAACTGCCAGTATTTTGGAACTAAATAATTCTCAGTGGTAAAATAATTGAGTGTGGTGCACTGGAGCACCTATGTGTGTCTTCTCCTACCTGCCGGTGCGATCTCTTGCGTTCTCCTGCCTGCCGGTGATTTCGATCAGTTCTTCTGCCCGCTCCTAGCCCTGGCCGAGTGGTCTCCCAGTCCGCTCTCCCGCCCCTAGCCCAGGCCGAGTGGTCTCCTCCCTCTCAGTCAAAGGCTTCCCCCAACCCCCTCTCCCTCCCCCCACCAACTCTCCCTCCCCCCACCTCGCTCTTCCTTCCCTATCTCTCTCTCCCCTCTCTCTTACCTTTCCTGCTGCTGCTGTCTGGGCATCTGCTGCACTTACCTGCGCCGATTTCCTTACCTGCGCCAATTACTTTAACTCTCTGCAAGGGTTTTCTCAAGTGGCCACATATGCTGGCCTAAGTAGAAATGGAGTAACTATTAGCTGGCCAAAGTTGCCTAAATGGGTAGAACTGGCGTAGGTGGCTGGTAACGCCCCCTTTTGAGAAAAAAAACTAACCTAAAAAAAACGTAACTAAGTGAGTTACGCTGGTGCAAATTGATTGGGGAAACTGGGGATTTTTAAGTTATGCCAGGAAAAGTAACCTACTCCAAAAAAAAACTGAGCAACTCCTGGCCAAAGTTGAGCCCATGGAATGGAGATACTGCAGCAAAGTGGAGTTGAGGTAGAAGATCAGCCATGATCACATTGAATGGCAGGGCAGGCTCAAGGGGTTGAATGGCTTACTCCTGCTCCTAATTCTTATGTTCTTATCATTGCAGATGGGTAATTAGTTCATACAGTATTTGTGAAGTGATTTTTGATAAATTTATTCATTTTGTTTGAAACCTTTTGTGGTGATTCACAATTCAGCCTTGTACCCTGGAGAACGCTATGATATTCTGTAACAGAGGGATGGTATAATGGGGATCTGGTGAGCAACGGGGTTCTGGGGTTTCATTCATTGGAATCGGAGTCTGATGAGGCACTCACGGACAGCCCTTCCAGGATTGGTTGCCTGCTTCCACCCTTCCTCCGTGTCCTCTTTCTCTCTCTCTTGCTCATCTTCCTCTTTCTCGGATTAGCTTGGATGATGTGGAATCTGTATGGGTGGAGCTATGGAATACCAAAGGGCAGAAAACACTAGTGGGAGTTGTGTATAGACCACCAACCAGTAGTAATGAGGATGGGGACAGCATCAAACAAGAAATTAGGGATGCATGCAATTAAAGGTACAGCAGTTATTATGGGTGACATATTGACCAGGCTAACCAAACTGGTAGCAATGCGGTGGAGGAGGATTTCCTGGAGTGTATTAGGGATGGTTTTCTGGACCAATATGTCAAGGAACCAACTAGAGGGCTGGCCATCCTAGACTGGATGATGTGTAATGAGAAAAGACTAATTAACAATCTTGTTGTGTGAGGTCCCTTGGGGAAGAGTGACCATAATATGGTAGAATTCTTTAAGATGGAGAGTGACACAGTTAATTCAGAGACTAGGGTCCTGAATTTGGGGAAAGATAACTTCGATGGTATGAGATGTGAATTGGCTAGAATAGACTGGCGAGTGATACTTAAAGGGTTGATGGTGGATAGGCAATGGCAAACATTTCAAGATCACATGGATGAACTTCAACAATTGTACATCCCTGCCTGGAGTAAAAATAAAGCGGGGAAGGTGGCTCAACTGTGGCTAACAAGGGAAATTAAGGATAGTGTTAAATCCAAGGAAGAGGCATATAAATTGGCCAGAAAAAGCAGCAAACCTGAAGACTGGAAGAATTTTGTAATACAGCAGAGGAAGACAAAGGGTTTAATTAGGAGGGGGAAAATAGAGTATGAGAGGAAGCTTGCTGCAAACATAAAAACTGACTGCAAAAGCTTCTATAGATATGTGAAGAGAAAAAGATTAGTGAAAACAAATGTAGGTCCCTTGCAGTCAGATTCAGATAAATTTATAATGGGGAACAAAGAAATGGCGGACCAGTTAAACAAATACTTTGATTCTGTTTTCACGAAGGAAGACACAAATAACCTTCCGGAAATACTCGGGGACCGAGGGTCTAGTGAGAAGGAGGAACTGAAGGATATCCTTATAAAGCAGGAAATTGTGTTAGGGAAATTGATGGGATTAAAGGCCGATAAATCCCCGGGGCCTGATAGTCTGCAGCCCAGAGTACTTAAGGAAGTGGCCATAGAAATAATGGCTGCATTGGTGATCATTTGCCAACAGTCTATCGACTCTGGATCAGTTCCTATGGACTGGAGGGTAGCTAATGTAACACCACTGTTTAAAAAAGGAGGGAGAGAGAAAACGGGTAATTATAGACCAGTTAGCCTGACATCAGTAGTGGGGAAAATGTTGGAATCAATTATTAAAGATGAAATAGCAGCGCGTTTGGAAAGCAGTAAAAGGATCGGTCCAAATCAGCATGGATTTATGAAAGGGAAATCATGCTTGACAAATCTTCTGGAATTTTTTGAGGATGTAACTAGTAGAATGGACAAGGGAGAACCAGTGGATGTGGTGTATTGGGACTTTCAAAAGCCTTTTGACAAGGACCCACACAAGAGATTGGTGTTCAAAATCAAAGCACATGGTATTGGGGGTAATGTACTGACGTGGATAGAGAACTGATTGGCAGATAGGAAGCAGAGAGTCGGGATAAACAGGTCCTTTTCAGAATGGCAAGCAGTGACTAGTGGAGTGCCGCAGGGCTCAGTGCTGGGACCCCAGCTCTTTGCAATATACATTAATGATTTAGACAAAGGAATTGAGTGTAATATCTCCAAGTTTGCTGATGACACTAAACTGGGTGGCGGTGTGAGTTGTGAGGAGGACGCTAAAAGGCTGCAGGGTGACTTGGACAGGTTAAGTGAGTGGGCAAATGCAGTATAATGTGGATAAATGTAAGGTTATCCACTTTGGGGGGCAAAAACACAAAGGCAGAATATTATCTGAATGGCAGCAGATTTGGAAAACGGGAGGTGCAACGAGACCTGGGTGTCATGGTTCATCAGTCATTGAAAGTTGGCATGGAGGTACAGTAGGCAGTGAAGAAGGCAAATGGTATGTTGGCCTTCATAGCTAGGGGATTTGAGTATAGGAGCAGGGAAGTCTTACTGCAGTTGTACAAGGCCTTGGTGAGGCCTCACCTGGAATATTGTGTTCAGTTTTGGTCTCTTAGTCTGAGGAAGGATGTTCTTGCTATTGAGGGAGTGCAGCGAAGGTTTACCAGACTGATTCCTGGGATGGCGGGACTGACATATGAGGAGAGAGTGGATCAATTGGGCCTTTATACACTGGAGTTTAGAAGGATGAGAGGGGATCTTATAGAAACTTACAAGATTCTGACGGGACTGGACAGGTTAGATGCGGGAAGAATGTTCCCAATGATGGGGAAGTACAAACCAGGGGACACAGTCTTACGAAAAGGGGTAGGCCATTTAGGACTGAGATGAGGAGAAACTTCTTCACTCAGAGAGTTGTTAACCTGTGGAATTCCCTACTGCAGAGAGTTGTTGATGCCAGTTCATTGGATATATTCAAGAGGGCGTTAGATATGGCCCTTACGGCTAAAGGGATCAAAGGGTATGGAGAGAAAGCAGGAATGGGGTATCGAGGGAATGATCAACCATGATCTTATTGAATGGTGCTGCAGGCTCGAAGGGCTGAATGGCCTACTCCTGCACCTATTTTCTATGTTTCTATGTTTCTCCTCTTCCTTCTGCTCCTTACTGTTATGTCTTTAGATGCTCTGATAATGACTCCACGAGGCAATGTGATGTACTTGAACTGTAGTGACCTTAGTCCTTTATTGATAACTCCAGAGTGAGAATCATACCTGGTGGCCTGCCTTTTATACTAGGCCTGGCACACCTGTACAGGTAACCTAAAAGTCTCCTCCTGGTGGCACACCTTATAATAGTACAAGCAGTAACCATATAGGATACATGGCATCACTCTCCCCCAAGCCTTTTGTGCAAATCGCCTTCATGCATTGACTGTGCTCTGGGCTTAGCTCTCTGGTTGACCCTTGGAGGGTCGTTTCCATCTTAGGTGAGTAGGTGGTGTTTCATTGGCAGTAGAGGTGCTGGTGGTTTCTGTTTGTGCGTCCATGATCACTCCATTCTCTCCCCCCACCACAGCCCACATATAGATTATGCCGGTGGCTCATTACATTCATATACATTCAAGTCCAGAAAAAAAAATTACATTTACATCATTACCTTAGTGGCACAGTTGTGAGGCAAGTACATTTGACTGGTGAGGTACATACTTGATATATGCTTGGAATCAGTACTGGTGTGTGAGGAAAAACGAGTACCAGAATTGCTGGATGGTGTCCAGTAGTCTGGTGGCGGCGCGGTGCCCAGTGCTGGCAGTGGGAACCCGGTTGGCTCAAGTTGCCTACTCTCGGGGCCTTTGCCGTTGCTCCTAGCGTCGGGCAGGTTCACAGCTGCCTGTGACCTCCCTGTCCTTTCCTTGCGCCCCGAGGCGCTGCTGCTCCCTAAGGAGCAGTTGCCTGGGCGTTATTTGGTTTGGGATCCTGGCTGGTCCCGGTCCAGTTTGGGAGAACCGTTGCAGGTGACCCTTCATTCCCAGGTGTAGCCTTGGTGACGATGGGTTCTGGGGCCTGCGTCTTAGCGCGGTTTGCTCTTTCAGGCTCGAGGCAGTTGGTGCCATTGGGTGCCTGAGTGGTGAAGCCGATCGGGGCAGGGTATCGATATCGGTGCCGTTGCCCTCCTGAGATCGCTTGCTCTGCGGCTTGTATGTATTGGCTGCTTGTGGCCACACTCCATGGTGCATAACTCTGGTCCCAGGGACGCAGGCTACTACATTGGATAGCTCGCTGGACCTGTGTGCTCCCGATGGGTGTCTGCCCACTGCATTGGCTGTATGCAGTTGAAATCCTACATCGCACAACATTTCATTACTCATTGTAAATAACCTGTAGCTCCGATCGCGATCGCGCGACTTTTCTTTGCTTATTGCATGTACACAGCTCTGATTATCAATTACACATCTTACATTTAACTCACAGTTGTTCTTTCATTGATTGAGAGTGTGGAACTGTCCCTTTAACTGTGGTGTTTTGCAGGCCTCCTTTAAGGGAGCCTTACTAACTTTACCCCAATCCTCCTCTTCGTTTGGTGCCATGTGTTGCTCCATCAGCGCTGCACCTCGTGGTCTGGCCGCCGCCATCTTTTTCTTCAGCGCCTCACCTCGTGGTTTAGGCGCCATCTTTCCTCCATCCACGATGTCGACTGCGGTGATCCTCTTCTCCCCGGGTTCCGTCACTGAAGCTGGGAAGTCACCTCTGGGTCCGATTTTCTTCCTCCGGAGTCCTGCCACTGGAGCCTGGAAGGTGCGTTTGGGTTGTCTCAGTTGGATCACCTCCACGCAGTCGTGCTGAGTGGTCTGTGCCTCGGGTGCTGTGCTGGTCTGCTCTCTGGTGCTGGGTCCACCCTCAGGTGAGGGCTTACTTTGCCTCTGAGCGCAGAGGACGTTGATCGCTGGAGGGATGAAATCTTCCCAACTCCAATGGATCTTCTCCATCTACCTTCTTCCGAGTGGCGTTGGTCCATCACCTGCAACAATCCAGAGTTAACTTGTGCACCGCGCCATCATGGAGTACCTTTACATCCGCACTACCAACGACTGGGATAAGTTCATCAGTGTAGGTGCGCAGCTTTGCCTGAACCGGTACCAACTTGGATCGTTCAGCTTGATTGTCCCATAGCCTCTCAAAGGCTTCTTGATTCATTACTGACTGGCTTGCCCCAGTGTCCACTTCCATGAAGACTGGACCACCATTTACTTCCATCCTCAATGGGGAACACTCGGTGGTGCAGGTAAACATGCTATATACCTCATCGTGGGGCTAAGCTGCCTCTCTGCCTATCGTTTTATAATCCGCGCTGGATTCATGGCCATCTGCAGACTCTTCATCAACACAGTGAGTCATATTTCTTTTACACATTCGCTGGAGGTGGCCCTTTGTGCTGCAGCCTTTACACACATAGTCTTTAAAGCGGCACTGGTGAGCCCTGTGATTCCCTCCGCAAAGCCAGCCTGGAGCTACTCGGTTAGCCCCCCTCGGCGGACTATGAGTTAAGGGACTCGGGGGCCTGTTCTCTCTTCCCTGAGAAGGTTCACGTTCTACAGTCCAGCCTCTAAAAGGCGCCACTCTGTGCACAGTACTTGCCGGGTTTGAGTCCTGAAGATCAGTCATCTGCCTAGAGCCGCACGTCGAGGTCATGAATGCCTGGCTCACGGAGATGGCCTTCTGAAGTGTGACTGTGGTATCCGCAGACAGTAGCTTATGAAGAAGGCCTTCATGGCCGATTCCAATGACAAAGATATCCCGCAGCGCTTCGTTGAAGTGGTTGCCAAAATCACATGGTGCCGCCAGCCTCCTGAGGTCTGCAGCATATTTCGCGATTTCCTGGCCTTCGGGCTGTCGGTGGGTGTAAAACAGGTGTCTGGCTGTGAGGATGCTCTCTTTGGGCTTGAGTTGTTCTTGGATCAGCGTTACAAGCTCTTCGTATGTCTTCGTCGTTGTCTTCGCTGGTGCCAGCAAGTTCCTGACGAGGCCATAGACAGTGGGCCCACAACTGGTTAGCAGGATAGCTCTGCACTTATCAGCCAGTGTGGCCAGATTGTCTCCTGCCAGGTCGTTTGCTGTGAAGAAATGGTCGAGCCTCTCCACAAAGGCATCCCAATCATCACCATCGGTGAACTGCTGCAACGTACCAAGGGTAGCCATTTTTGCGTGAAGGTCCATAATCTCGTTGCCAATTGTTATGTCTTTAGATGCTCTGATAATGACTCCACAAGGCAATGTGTTGTACTTGAACTGTAGTGACCTTAGTCCTTTATTGATAACTCCAGAGTGAGAATCACACCTGATGGCCTGCCTTTTATACTAGGCCTGGCACACCTGTACAGGTAACCTACAAGTCTCCCACTAAGGTGCCCCCTGGTGGCACACCTTGTAATAGTACAAGCAGTAACCATGTAGGATACATGACACATACCATCGTCCTCCTTCTAAGGTGGTCCCACAATCCTTGGTGGCAAGGGCTGCGCCCTCATGATGGCCAAGCTGTGAAGCATGCAGCAGACCACCATGAAATGGGACACCCGCTCCGCTGAGGGCTCTTCCCGAGTTGTCAAGGCAACGGAACTGTTGCTTCAGTAGCCCAATGGTCTGCTCGATGATGTTCCATATAATTATTATATGAGTGCTGAGCATGAGTGGTGGGGCTGTGGAAGATAGTCATCAGCTAAGAACGGAGTGGAGAGCCTGAAGTTTCATGTGGTAGCTGGAAGGTTGCTGGCACACCGGACTGCCGCAGGATGAAGGCATCATGGCTGCTGCAAGGATACCGGGCATTGAGCGTCAGGAAGTGCCGTGCATGGTCGCACACCAACTACACAACTGCAAAGGGTGAGTGGTACCCTTTGCGATTACAGAAGATCTGAGGATTGTTATACGGCACCTGCAAAGCCATGTGGGTGCAGTCAATGGAGCCTTGCACTATGGGGAAGCCCGCTATGCTGACAAAGCCAGATACGCACTCGCCTGCTTCTCTCTGCTCAGAGAGAAGAAAATGTAGCCTCTTCTCCTGGTATAGAGAGCATTAGTGACCTTCTGGATGCAACGATGGACAGCGACCTAGTAGCTATGTCTTCTGCTGCAAACTTGAAGGAACTGCTGGCGTAAAAATTGAGGGCCACAGTGACCTTGACTCCCACTGAGAGAGCCGTCACCACCCTGCTCTCACACTGCAGGCCTGGTTACAGGAGGTGGCAGAGTTCTGTGGCCACCTTCTTGGTGAAGCGAAGCCTCCTAATACACTGCTCCTCACTTAAGTGGATATAAGAGAAGTGCTCTCAGAAGACCCTAGCTGGGTAAGGCCTCCTGTTGAGAGCCTTGTGACCCTCTTCCTTCCCGCTGTGTGCATCTTCTCCTCTTCCTTGCTACCACCGCTCCGCCTTCCGAAGATACGTGAGCGCGAGGGGCACTACCAATACAGCTGGCGTGAACAAATGTTGTGAGCAGAAGCCTTTAAGTAAGAATGAAGGCATTCTCCACTTGCAACAACACCCCCTGTTTCTTAGAACCTTGAAAGAAGTTTATAAGCTGCTGAAGTTGCAGAAAATTGCACCGAGTCTGTCAAATTGCAGAAACATGTCCGGTGCAAGTGATTGCTGATGGCCTCCTTCCTGCTTGTCAACGCTTGCTTATCATGTTGCACTTAAAGTATGCCAGTTAGTGGAGCGGCACAGTCAAAACTCGTAGATCAGGCACCAAGTGAGCGTTGGACACTCACTGGCGTCACAATCTACATAATCTCAATAATTTTGGCGAGCACTGACATCGGCAGCACTGCCAGCTATCTGAAAATGGCAGCCGCCACAGGACCTGCCAACAGCGGCTAGAAGACCAGCAGCCGTCATTTTTCCCCCCGAATCTGGCAGTAACTGGTGCTACTGAACCCTAGAATTTCTAAGCCACTGAACTGAAAAGAATCTTGCTATCTTCAGCCAGCAGGTGGTGCTGGTGGCTTGTTTTCTAACTTGATGAGACTTTTGTATAAATATACTTATACTCATTGTGCTATTGCAGTTATATTTAAATTATGGTATGTTCAACACTTCTGCTTGTTATTTTTAGCACACTTATTAACACATTTATGTAAATTGTTGTCTGTGCTAATTTAATACGAATATACGAACAATGACGGATATGTAAAGACCCTCTAGTCCATTGAGCATATCCCACACTATTATGATACCTTGTGTATCACAATATATACTATCTTCTCCACTCGAAACAATGTGATCTCCTGGAAGAAGTAACAAACTAACTAAAAAACCCCAAGCCAATTTGGGCAAAAAAAATCTGGAAAATTCCTCTCTAACCCATATAGACGATTGAAACTAGTTCAGGCGATCACACTGGCCCCGAATTTTCTGCATTACCTACCTTCTCTAAGAGGTGATCTCCATCCCAGCCAGATACAGGTCCAGATCTCATTTGAAGGAATTCAGCGAATCCTTGTTCACTACATGAGATAGCAGCCTGTTCCAGAGGTCCACTATTCTCTGGGGAAAAAAAACACCTCCTGACATCTAACCTAGATCTAGCTTATACAACTTAGATTTGTGACCCCTGGTCCTCCCTAACCTATTTAATTATGCGAGACTGTCAACTGGAACACAATCATTATCTTCTAAACCTCAATCAGATCAGCTCCAAGTCTACGCTTTTCTAACTCTTTTAGCCTATCTTGATAACTAAGATGCTTTAATCTTGGGAATTAGCTCTTCTCTGCACTCTTTCCAAAGCTTCAATATCACCCACCATGTGAGGAGACAAAGGGGCCAAAATTGCTCCGTGCACTGTCCAGGGGCAGTAATCTTCCGGGCCCAGGGCAGTTATCGCCCGGTGGGAAGTTCCGTCCCCGGCGTGGAATTGCCCTTTGCACCCCTCAAACAATGCGCTAACGGGCGATAAAAGAGGCAATTTTGGCCCCTAAATGTCACTCACCTACTTATTTCAAATGAGTTAAGTTAGCACAGACAGGAATTTATTTGAACACATTAACTGAGCAACAGGTGTCCACCCCGGCTCTGATTGTTCTTCACTGCTGTTAACTTCCAAGTTCCTCACTGTGCTTTTGCAGTCCTCGGCTTGAATTCTGCTAAACTTCAGCTGTGCTCGGGACCCGGTCCCACACTTCAGTCTGCTCCACCTAACCGATCAAAAGGTCGCAGATACTATGGCCATGATTTCGCCTACCTAGATGAGATCAGTGTGGCTGAGGTAGGTGGTGGACTGCGACCCCACGTCAGGCTCCATGCCAGTTTCCCCCACGACTTTCCCCTGATGAGGTTTGTTAAGCCTGTCCTATGAGGTTCCTGGTTAATTAAAAGGCAGCAGGTTTGATGATGTCATTTGATAACGCATCATCAGCCGGTTTCCTTAAAGGGACCATGCCCAAATTTATTTTGACAGATGTGCTGTCAGAGTTGCGCAGTATTGAGGTGCTAGACACTGACAAGCACTGCACAAATGTGCACGGCTGCACCCAGGCTCTCCTTCCATATGCTTATGGAGGGAGTCACAACATGCAGGGAGGTTCTTTTCCCTTCCAATTGGCGGAAGAGACCTCTCCAGGATACCAACCCAGCCTGGTTACACATTGCACAGGAGGGCACAATCAGGGATGTCGTCAGGGAGACCTGGCTGCAGTGGTGCAAACCTTTCAATGATCTCAGTAAATCACGAAAGGTTACTGCAAAGCCACACTCAACCTTATCCTGCTGTGTCACTCGTCATATCCCCATCACTCTGCCCTCCCTACTCTACCCCTGCACATCCTTACTCACACCAACTTACCTTGCACCTCCACACAACCCTCTCTTTCTATCCACATTATCACATCCCCATCTCACTCGCCACCCCTCACACTCACCCTCATCCTTGTTCAATCATACCACCTAACAGCACACAGGGTAGGTACTTGGGTCTTTTAGCCAATGTTCATGTAGAGTTCCTGCTAATGAGTTGTCAAACATTGAAATTTATTTTAAACACTTTGGAGCTGAAATTGTCCTCCTCCATAAGCTCCATTCCCGCCTCGAAGAGGCAGGAAAAGAGCGGAGTGGCCTTACCGACTGGGGGCAGATGGATGTGCTGACCCATCAGAAACTCGGAACAAATATTTTGTATCAGTCTTTACGGTAGAGGACACTAACAACAGTGGATAGTCAAGGGGCTATAGAGGGGGAGGAACTTAACACAATCACAATCACTAAGGAGGTGGTACTCAGTAAGATAATGGGGCTAAAGGCGGATAAATCCCCTGGACCTGATGGCTTGCATCCTAGGGTCTTAAGAGAAGTAGCGGCAGGGATTGTGGATGCATTGGTTGTAATTTACCAAAATTCCCTTGATTCTGGGGAGGTCCCAGTAGATTGGAAAACCACAAATGTAATGCCTCTATTTAAAAAAGGAGCAGACAAAAAGCAGGAAATTATAGACCAATTAGCCTAACATCTGTGGTTGGGAAAATGTTGGATTCCATTTTTAAAGAAGCAGTAGCAGGACATTTGGAAAAACAAAATTCAGTCAGGCAGAGTCAGCATGGATTTATGAAGGGGAAGTCATGTTTGACAAATTTGCTAGAATTCTTTGAGGATGTAACGAACAGGGTGGTCCGGGGGGGTGGCGGGTCGCGGAGGTCGGGGGGGGGGGGAAAGAGAGTCGCAGAGGTCGGGGGGGGCAAAGAGAGTCGCAGAGGTCGGGGGGGGGAAAGAGAGTCGCAGAGGTCAGGGGGGGGGAAAGAGAGTCGCAGAGGTCAGTGGGGGGGAGAGAGAGTCGCGGAGGTCGGGGGGGTCGGGGGAGACAGAGTCGCGGAGGTCGGGGGGGGAGAGAGAGTCGTGGAGGTCGGGGGGGGAGGGACAGAGAGTCGTGGAGGTCGTGGGGGGGAGGGACAGAGAGTCGCGAAGGTCGGTGGGGGGGAAGAGAGTCGCGGAGGTCGGGGGGGGGAAGAGAGTCGCGGAGGTCGGGGAGGTGGGGGGAGAGAGAGTCGTGAAGTTTGGTGGGGGGGGGGAAGAGAGTCGTGGAGGTCGGGGAGGAAAGAGAGTCGCGGAGGTCGGGGCGGGGAAAGAGAGTCGCGGAGGTCGGGGCGGGGAAAGAGAGTCGCGGAGGTCGGGGGGGAAAGAGAGTCGCGGAGGTCGGGGGGGAAAGAGAGTCGCGGAGGTTGGGGGGTGGGAAAGAGAGTCGCAGAGATTGGTGGGGGGGGGGCAAGAGAATCGCGGAGGTTGGTGGGGGGGAAAGAGAGTCGCGGAGGTTGGTGGGGGGGAAGAGAGTCGCGGAGGTTGGGGGGGGAAGAGAGTCGTGTAGGTCGGGGGGTGGGAAGCAGAGGTCGGGTCAGGTCGGGTCGCCGAAGGGGAGGGGGGAGTTGGGGGAGCGGAGGTCGGGTCGCTGGGGTGGGGAGAGCAGGAGTCGAGTCGGGTCCGGTCGGGAGGGAGCTAGGCGTGGGAGGTGAACCTTATTCACGCAGCCCCAGTGAGGCCATTCGGCCAGGGCTAGGGGCTGCGTGCTTCTTGCCCCTCCCTCCCACAGGTTTGGGCGCCTGGAGCTACTGCACATGCGCGCCCACTGTAGCGCGCATGTGCAGAGGTCCTGGCACTGTTTTCAGCGCAGGGACCTGGCTCCGCCCCCCCACAGCTCGTGCTGCACTGCACCCAGCTCCAGAGGACCTGCAGGAAGCCGGAGAATAGGTGAGTTTTTTTTAGGCGCACTTTGTGGCGCAAAAAACGGGCGTCCAGGTCCGGGCTGCGCCGTTTTAGGCGCGGCCCAAAACTTGGGCCCAATGGAGAGGTCGAGAGAGGTGGTGGTAAGGTAGAGCTGGGGGACATCAGCATACATGTTTTTGACCCCAAAAAGCAGGTGGGTTGGGGTCAGATAGGAGATTAAAGCGTTAAAAAATTGAATCCCCTATCCCAACCCGGCTATTTCCAGTTTTAACAGAGGCGGGATGGAAGGGCGAGAAGCCAACCCTCTTCCGGGAGGTGAGTCATAAGAACATAAGAAATAGCAGCAGGAGTAGGCCATATGGCCCCTCGAGCCTGCTCCGCCATTTAATACGATCATGGCTGATCCGATCATGGACTCAGGTCCACTTCCCCACCCGCTCCTCATAACTCCTTATCCCCATATCGTTTAAGAAACTGTCTATCTCTGTCTTCAATTTATTCAATGTCCCAGCTTCCACAGCTCTCTGAGGCGGCGAATTCCACAGATTTACAACACTTTGAGAGAAGAAATTCCTCCTCATCTCAATTTTTAATGGGCGGCCCCTTATTCTAAGATTATGCCCTCTAGTTCTAGTCTCCCTTATCAGTGAAAACATCCTCTCTGCATCCACCTTGTCAAGCCCCCTCATAATCTTATACGTTTCGATAAGATCACCTCTCATTCTTCTAAATTCCAATGAGTAGAGGCTCAACCTACTCAACACCTTTCTTCCTAAGTCAACTCCCTTATCCCCAGAATCAACTGAGTGAACCTTCTCTGAACTGCCTCCAAATCAAGTATATCCTTTCGTAAATATGGAAACCAAAACTGTTCCAGGTGTGGCCTCACCAATACCCTGCAGCAAGACTTCCCTGCTTTTATACTCCATCCTCTTTGCAATAAAGGCCAAGATTCCATTGGCCTTCCTGATCACTTGTTGTACCTGCATATGAACCTTTTGTGTTTCATGCACAAGTACCCCCAGATCCCACTGTACTGCAGCACTTTGCAATTTTTCTCCATTTAAGTAATAACTTGCTCTTTGATTTTTTCTGCCAAAGTGCTTGACCTCACACTTTCCAACATTATACTCCATCTGCCAAATTTTTGCCCACTCAGCCTGTCTATATCCTTTTGCAGATTTTTTGTGTCCTCCTCACACATTCTTCCATTTAAATATTATAATGAGGCTGGCATGTCTCATGGTGCTCCGCCATTTCAAATTTAAATCTGACTGGCCGGGTTTCCCTGGCCTCAGGGAACCCGCCAACTAAAGATAGGCGAGAATTGTTGGATCCAGGAGTTAAGTGCTTTTAAATTTACCTGCTGGATCCAGAGTCCCTGCCTCACCCATCCCCCATGATGGGACAACCCCCGTGAGGCTTCCAATTCCAACGCCCCCCGCCCAACCTTTCTCCATATGCCCTCCGATTTACCTCCACGACCTCCAACCTCCACCCTATGGCCTCCGATCACCTTCCCAGCCTCGCTCCTCCAGCCCTGATCCTCCTCTGACCCTGATTCACCCATCCACTCCCCGATCCCTCCTCTCTGCAGTCTCTTCATCTTGTTGGCTGCGGGTGGGAAAGAGAGCTTTGAAAAGTTAATCATGCCCTGCCATTAAATTTGGCAGGGCCTATGGGAAGCCTGTTCTTCTGCGTTTCCCGACTGCTTTCTAGCCTCCCCACTTGCTATCCACCTCCAGATTAAAATTCTGGGCTGTGTTTTCAGATAATGTCACCGAGAAGCAGCATGTAGATGAGAAATAGGAGGCGGCCAAGAATAGATCCTTGGGGGACATCAGAGGTAACGTTGATGGAGCGGGAAGAGAAACTATTACAGGTGATTTTTTTGCTATGACTGAATAGATAAGAATGGAACCAGGCCAGTGCAGTCCCACCCAGCTGGACAACGGTGGAGAGGCATTAGAGGAGGATGTGGTGAACCGTGTCAAAGGCTTCAGACAGGTTGAGAAGAATGAGGAGGGATAGTTTACCATTGTCACAGTCAAATAGGATGTCATTTCTGACTTTGATGAGAGCCGTTTCGATACTGTGGCAGGGCGGAAAACTGATTGGAGGGATTCAAATATGGAGTTCCGGAAAGATGGGCATGGATTTGGGAGATGGCAGCACCTTCAAGGACTTTGGAGAGGTTGGAGATGGGGTGGTAGTTTGCAAGGATGGAGGGGACAAGTGTTGTTTTTCTGTGCAGAGGGGTGATAATGGCAGATTTGAAGGAAAGGGGGACAGTACCTGAGGAAAGAGAACTGTTAACAATATCAGCTAACAAGGGAGTCAGAAAAGGAAGTTGGGTGGTCAGCAGTTTAGTGGGAATAGGGTCGAGGGAGCAGGAGGTGGGTCTCATGGACAAGATGAGCTTGCAGAGGGCATGAGGGGAGATGGGAAAGAAACTACAGAAAGATATGAGGTCAGGGCTAGAGCAGGGAGGAACCTTAGAGCAAGTTTGACCTGGTGGGCTAGGGGAAGGGAGGGAAGTGGCAGGTGAATGGATGGTCTCAATCTTAGTGACAAAGAAGTTCATGAGCTGCTTGCACTTCTTATTGGAGCCGAGGGTGGAGGAGACAGGGGAGAGGGGTTTGCAGTAGAGAAAAGAAGCCGGTTCCCAGGACAGCCACTCAGTGCAGGAAACATTTCAACGACCTGGTGTGGTCGTCAGGGTGAGGAGTATTTTTTACATGAACCTTAGCTTGCCGTGCTCTGAGCTCAATGTCTAGTGTGTGCAGTCTCTCCTCAATCATTATGTGCAGGACCCCATGCTCTTCGTGGGTGAGCACAGATGTAACGTTTGCATTTGCAGCCTCAGCCACACCTTGGACCTGCACGCGCAGTTAAACTTTCTGCTCCGTGAAACCCACCCCTAGCCTTGTTACCTCCTCAGTCTTCAGATACATGGTAGATGGTAGCCTCACCTTAACTGTTAGGTGCTGGCCCCCAAGCTCCAGCATTGCCATGCCAAGTGCACGCAGCTATTCCAAGTGAAGCCTCCCATACAATAACATCTACTCAACAACGCAAGGCACTTTGGACAGACGGATAAAAGCACACTAACTCAGACGCTCTGTTTTTTCTTGCCGGCCAAGCTCGCGCATAACCAGCGCGAACAGATGCGGACCAGAAGAGGGGACCCTGACCTCCAGGCCCTCAGTGCGGTGGAGAAATGTGTTTCAGCCCTCATGGGTGCACACGTGCGTGCAGTGGCGGTGGGTAGGGCCGAGCCCCCTTGGGACAGTGACGGTATGTAAGGACCTTTGCATCCTCTATCAGACCACTTAGCCCTGACACCACAATCCTTCCCCACTTTCCATGAGACTGGCATTTTAGAATGCCTTTCCCAGTCCTGGCCCTCTCCCCTGCAGGCAACCACTCTTTTCTGGCTTTGTGTTTTCAGATGATAAAACAGAAGTCCAGGTGCCTGTATGTGAGCCATCCAGTGCCGGCGATGGTAGAGATGAAGAGGAGGTGGAGGACACCTCTCTAGCAGTTACTGAGGAGCAAGCAAACTCAGTGAGTGGGGACACAACCTCAGTCGATGAGGGCGTGGTCAGGGAGTTGGAGGTGGGTGATGCTCCGGCACCCAGTGGCCTACAGCAATGCCAGGGGGGAGGGGATACGCGGGGGCCAGCTCCCCTGAGGGCAAATGCGTGCCTGAGTGATGCTCAGCAGCACTCTGATGAGGATCCCGAGCTGGAGGTTGTCGCAAGCCAATCATTACAGATGCACAGCGATGTGTTGGGTACATTGGCAAGGGTGCCTGAGAGCCTCAGTACACTTGCTGTGAGGATGGAGGAGTCTGCCTCAACATTTGCACTTGTGACTCAGCTGCCCATCGAGCCCATCCTTGGTAGATACCAACAGATTTTGGAAGCCACAAGTGAGCATGGGGTCCCAGACATGATGACACGGGCTATGGCTGATGTGGCAGTAGCGATTGAACACCAGGCCGAAGCCACGCAAGGCCTGCATTCTGTCATGTTGTCAGTGCGTGGTGGCATCAATGCGCTATCTGCTCTGATGCAGACTCACTCTACTCTGATGCATAGTCAAACTACTCTGATGCAGAGTCAACATGATGCCATGCAAGCACTGACCTGTCATTGTGTCTGGGTCCCTATCAGTCCAACGGGGAGATAACGGTGCCGAAGCAGGCCAGCAATCTGTGTTCCCCAACATTGCTCTGGGTGCTGAGGCTCTGCCCCGGGGGAGTGGCAGCGTGTCGGTCGAGATGGAACGTGATGTCTTCTCTCAGGACAACATCATTCCGCCTCCCACCACTGCCATTCTGCCTTTGCACCTGCCGCTGTCTGCAACCCATCCAGCCGAGATTACTGCCGCCCATGTTGCTTTAACATCTCATCTGAAAGAAAGCACCTCCAACAGTGCAGCACTCCATCAGTACTGCACTGTAGTATAAGTCTAGATTTTTGTGTTCAAATCTCTGGAGAGGGTTGAACCCACAACATGACTCAAAGACGAGGGTGCTGCCAACTGAGCCACGGCTGACACACTGTAATAGTTCCTCCAGTTTTCCAAATAGATTATGTCTTTGTCCTCAACTACATCATTCCTCTCCAGTTCTATAATAGTTACTTTTATCAATAGAACCCACCCACCCCCTCCTTTTTCCCTTCCCTATCTTTCCTGAATATCATGTAGCCAGGAATATTAAGTTCACAATTCTCTCCTTCTTTGAGCCAGATCTGTTATTGCTACTATATCATAGTCCCATGTGGTGACCTGTGCCTGTAGCTCACCAACATTATTTACCGCACTCTATGCATTTATGTACATGGACTCCAAACCCATCTTGGACTGCTTCGCATTTGCCCCTGAGATGTGACTGAGAGAACATGAGTGGTGTGTGAGATTGGAGATGGTGAGTGATGGGGAATGTGGTGTGTCTGAGAGAACAGGAGTGGTGTGTGAGATTAGAGATGGTGAGTGATGGGGAATGTGGTGTGTCTGAGAGAACAGGAGTGGTGTGTGAGATTGGAGATGGTGAGTGATGGGGAATGTGGTGTGTCTGAGAGAACAGGAGTGGTGTGTGAGATTGGAGATGGTGAGTGATGGGGAATGTGGTGTGTCTGAGAGAACAGGAATGGTGTGTGATTGCTAATTCTCCAATAGGAGTGGTATCCATGCCCTAACCCATCAGCTGTTCGGGTGCTCCATTGGTGTACCAAGCGGAAATTGAGAGAGGGTGGTCCACTTTGTCACCTGCAGCCAATATGACGGACGGCACGGATCCTGTCGGAATTGTGCGCATGCTTTCTGTCCGATATTTTGAGGACCATGGAGGCCATGTAGCACCTGGAAAACTTGGGCCGTGCATCCCAACTTCAAGGCCATCTAGAATAAACAGTTAAAAACTTTGATATCCTGGATCCCACTGTGATCCTGAAGTCAGATACCCGTCCCCTATGCTCCAGGATCCCTCTTTCTTCTGAAATCAGACTGCCTGCTAGCATTGATGGAAGCAATGGCCTTCTCCCACTGCTCCCAATCCTGGGAGTCTTCAGAGTCTCCAGACACTCCTCAATGCTTTAGACCCTCCCCTTTGCACTTAGACACTCGCTAAAATGCCTTCAAATGCACCCGGTGCCTCCATACCATCCCCAGTGCAAGACACGAGACTCCCAAAGCAAGCGCTATTCTCGGAACTCCTTCACGGCAAACGACCCAAAGGTGGGCAGAGGAAACGTTACAAGGACAGCCTCAAAGTCTCCCTGATAAAGTGCACCATCCCCACTGAAACCTGGGAGTCCCTGGCCAAACACCGCCTTTAGTGGAGGAAGTGCATCTGGGAGGGCGCTGACCACCTCGAGCCTCATCGCCAAGAGCAAACAGAAATCAAGCGCAGGCAGCGGAAAGAGTGTATGGCAAACCAGTCCCACCCACCCTTTCCCTCAGCAACTATTTGTCCCACCTGTGACAGGGATTGTGATTCTCGTATTGGACTGTTCAGCCACCTAATGACTCATTTTCAGAATGGAAGCAAGTCTTCCTCGATTCCGAGGGACTGCCTATGATGATGATGATGAGTGCCTCCACACCATCATCAGACCCTCCCCAGTATCTCCAGACCCTCCCCTGTACCCCCAGGCCCTGGTCAGTGCCTCCAAACCCTCCTAAGTCCTTCCAGTGTCATGTGTCCGGAATCACACTGTCTTGTGTTGTTATGTATGTTAACTGGGTTTAACCTGCATCCGGAGGGCGTGACTGTCGGAGTCCTAATGGTCACTGGCAGACACGTGTAAGCTGTGTATATAACGTCGGCAGCCATGTTGAATCCTCACTTTGAGAATAAGTAAACTGGAGTAAGGTCATGCCTGAACTAGCTCACCGTACTTAGCCTCGTGGAGTTATTCGATACTTAACAATTGGCAACGAGTTAAAAATATGAACTTTCACGCAACCATGTCTGTTGGAATTTTGGAGAGCTTCATGGGAGAAGAAGACTGGTAAGACTTTACTGATCGCCTCGACCAGTACTTCATAGCCAACGGATTGGAAGGAACCGATAACGCAATTAAGCGCAGGGCGGTTCTCCTCATCGTTTGTGGGTCAAACATTTATGGCCTTATCAAGAATCTGATCTCACCAACTCGACCAATGGATAAGACTTACGATGAATTGTGTACGCTGGTTCGGAACCACTTTAAACCGAAGGAAAGCATCTTCATGGCGAGGTACCGTCTCTATACGCACAATCGCTCCGAGGACATGGCGGAATTTGTCGCCGACCTGAGACGTCTCGCTGGGCCGTGCAACTTCGGACCTGCGTTGGCGGAAATGCTGCGAGACTTTTTCGTGCTTGGCATTGACCACGAGGTCATCCTTCGAAAGCTGCTGGCTGCTAAATCTCAAGATCTGAGCAGGGCCATCACGATCACCCAGGCGCGCATGTCCATGGACGAAAACTCGAAACAGATATCTTCCCAGCATCGAAACTCACCAGCAAGTAATATGCATAAAATAATATCGTCGGCAGGCAGAGCTGCACATGGAAGGGCCTACTTGTCCGTGTTCGTACAACCTGTAACTGCTCAAAGTCTGCCATCGAGGGGCGAATCAAATCTCGCTTTGCTGGCATTGCGGGGGCTATCATCGGGCCCATCAATGCCGATTCAAGCAATACGTGTGCAAAGGCTGTACAACAATGGGGCACCTTCAGCGAATGTGTCCGCAACCGAGCAAGCGTGCTGTGACACACCACGTGGCTGAGGATGATCGATCCACTAACGGCACAGGCAACACAACAGTACAGGACGAAGAAGTGTATGGGGTACATTCTTTTACCAAAAGACCTCCGATAATGCTGGAAGTTAAATTAAATGGGGTTCAAGTATCCATGGAATTGGACACGGGTGCTAATCAGTCAATAATCTGCCAGAGGGCTTTCGAAAAGCTGTGGGACACTAAGGCAAAAAGACACAAACTGAGCCCAATCAATGAGAAGCTACATACCTACACCAAAGAGCTCATACCAGTCATTGGCAGCGCGGCAGTAAAGGTATCGTACAATGGAACTGTGCATGATTTATCATTGTGGATCGTTCCAGGCAATGGCCCAACGCTGTTCGGCAGCAGTCGGCTTGAGAAAATTAAATGGAACTGGAATGAAATTCAAGCCTTATCATCAGTGGATGACGCGTCGTGTGCTCAAGTGCTGAGCAAGTTTCCCTCGTTGTTCGAACCAGGCATCGTGTAAGGTGTGGTCTCAGGGGTCAGGTTCACCTCTGACCTTCTGAGCGGTTCGAATCGCTCCCACTCCCTTGGGTTCGAGGCTCTGGATTTATTTGGGGGATGTGATAAAGTGCAAGAGACAACTGGTTTGGTGCAAAAGAACTTTGATTTTATTAAAGACAAGAAAATACAATGTCAAACTTATAATTACCCCAATAAAGAACAGTACATCACACATTCAAATGGGTTACAGTGAATAATACACCTCCCACCTCCCAATACCTAACACTGACTAGATTAGACTCCAGGGCAAACAGGGACTATGCTTACCAATTCTCTATGGTCAGCTGGCGGTAGTTTGCGATTTCAGGGTTCACTGGATTCTGTAGGTTCTACTTGCCGTACCCCGAATGTCGGAGAAGACTTCGTACTGCGCAATCTTCAGTTGGATGGTGTCCGCTGATGCGGTAGAGCACGTTTTGGACTTATAGGGTAAGTACCCGTTTTCTTTCGTTAGAAATAGGTTTCAAAGTCTTCTTCGGTAATGTTTTCACCTGTTGGTAGTCAGGCCTAGGTTGTAGAGTGGAAACTTTCGATTCTTCGGTTTCTTCCTTGTGGAGTTTTGTTTCGAAGTTGGTCGATCGCGGTGCTTTTGGTGGTATCACGTTGGCTGTCGTCGGTTGCTGCCGCGATGATGATATTCTTCCTTCCTTTTCCGATTTCAGGATGTCGAGGCTGGAGAAGTTAGTTACAACTGCTGCGGTGGTCTCTCTCTCTTCTTAATGCGAGGCTGCTGTGTGCATACCTTCTGCTAAGCGTCCCTAGCAGTGTCTTCTGAGGCAGTAGCATGCATAAGGCACACCCTAAGCAAGTCCTTTGTTAGAGCAGGGCCCAGTTATACGTTTTGAGCTTTTCTAATCTTCACGCCAAATTAGCCCGGATTCTTTGTGTAACTTTTGGCGGGCTTGGTATTTCTTTGTCATATTTTGGTGGGCTCATTAAAATGTTAACCTGTCTCAGGTGTGTCGATCTTCTAAATCTGTTTCTTGATGGAAATATTAGCTTGGTATTTGCAATGTCTGTCTGTGCTATCCTTAGTACTATCCTCATGATGGTGTGGTTAGATTTCCCACAATTTACTGGGACAGGGTAGGCTTCAGAGGCTAGTCGGAGCTGGCACGGGCTTAGTGAATTACTGTACGGGTGGAGGGCTGCGAGGTGCTTGTTACTGACCCAGGAGGGGACTAAACCTTGTTTTAAATCCTCCAGGTTGTTGCCCTCGGCCAACATCCATGTCCCATACAGCACGCACACCTCGTTCTGTGCAGCCTGGTCAGAAGCATTCCTATCCTCCCGTATGAGTGCATTCACTGTGCATGTTTTTCCAGCTCAGTCACAATCTCTTTTAAATGGACCGTCATAGCCTGGTCCTCGTGTAGCTCTGAGCCTACTACTGTGTTTTCTTCTTTCAGGATCTTTCTCAGTTGGTTCTTTAGACCATTTATCTGCGTTTGCAGTTCTATATCATCTAGACTATTTATCACAGAGGACCCTGTATTATATGCAGTAAAAATGTCTTCAAGGTTCCCCTTCTAGGTTTCCTTGTGTCCATGGTGTCCCTAGCGTATAGAGTGTATAAATCTGCTTTGTCTACATTCCCAAAGTCTAACTCGTAAAATGTCTTCAACATTTCTCTAAGTAGGGCCTGGTATAGCTGCTCTGTTTCCTTTGGGCACCATGCAGGTAAGTGTACCTCGGTAAGGTTTAAAATAACTGAAGCTACTGCATAGTGTACCCACTGTTATAACACCTTTTCGGTCAGTACCAATACTAATCCGTTCCTTGGTCCCTTGGTGGTGGTAGGACACCTTTCTATTATTGTTCGCACTGGCGGGGTCGTGGGCAGGGGTTTCTTAATGTGTGCTCTAAGTTCGGTGGTGTTAATTGGGAGTGGGGAGTGTGGGACCGCACACCCGTGTAGGCTAGAATCCCACCCCATCCCTTCCCCGGTCATCTTGCCATAGCCTGGCGAAGGCGATTGATATGCCTGCGGGATGGATCTCCTCTGACCACCACATACAGACATAAATTCCCTGTTCAGACTCCCACCACTTGTTCCAACACACCTTCACTCTTCCCCGTGTCCCCGTGATGGTATGGTACGTGTCATTACCGAGTCCTTCCCAGTCAGATTCCTGGTCCCCCGCGTCCTTGCTCAGCTTCCTGAGCCACCACCATCTACCCAGGAAAATCTGCCCTCTACAAGTCAAACATACACGTTTTCCCTCCGTAACACTGACCCGCGCAGCAACGATCCGTATCCTGGGGCATGGAATGGATGCCTCCCCATAGGTAAACTCTTCCTGGCTGGAGTAACGAGTGGAATTAGACCCCAGCTAACCTGGCCACCCTCCCTGCATGGGCATAAACAGCGAGCTCCTCCACGCCCAGTGTGCCACCCCCTGCAGTCACGATCGGTGCTCCCTCTCCCGAGCACCCATAAATGAGGGATTCTTCCACGTCTCCTCGGCCGCCGCTGCTCATCCTTATCAGGGCGAGCAGGAACAGGACCGTTCTCATGCTGTTCTCCTTCCTGTAGGGGCACATAAAACAGATTGTCCAGCCCTGAGAAAAACTCTCTGGCTTGAGAAAAGGTGATCGAGTTCCAATTTGGGCTCATTTCTTCTTGGAGAACACAATTAAGTCTTTAATCAACTGGCTGTCTTATCCAGTTCCCGTGGGAACGGATGTCTGTTTTTAACTTCACTCCCATAGCCATTTTACTCTTATCGTTCTTGTAGTGCTTCTTTTACTGCCTACAAGATGAGGTCTTTTCCTTTCCCCAATAACTAGTACATGTGCCGTTATTTAGTCACCGGCTGTCAGCTGAAACTCTTACATTCTATATTCATCTAAACAAATTCTTATCAAACACTCCGCTAGATTCTTACTAAACACACTTTAACTCATATTGTGCTATTTTTGTACATCTGCCACCCGTCTCCGGGTGGCCAGGTTAATTCCTGTTTTTCTCCTTTCTTCTTTGGCTTCTGGGTTTCCAGTGGGGCTGGTAGTAAGTCGGCCTGTACCGCAGGACCCGGAGTGTCCTGACCGGAGGTGGGTCTGAGTCCCACACTGTTGGGGGAATGTCCCCTCCGGTGCTACAGCACACCGCTCCTTTGGGGGTGGCTGCACCGTTCCTTTCGTCCCCTGGGGGTTCTGTCTGGTCGAGGGCTGCGGGCTGGGGACTCCCAATTGGTGGCTGGTCCACCACTATCTCTTCTGGGGATCCCTCGTCACCTGAGGCTACCGGCTGAGGGTCCCTGCTCGCAGGCTGGTCCCTGATTTTAGGTACCCCTTTGCGGCTAGTCTCTCACCCGGGGCTGAACCATTTGAATTGGGGCGCTGCTGACCATGGTATCTTAGGCCGTGGCATGCGGTGAGTCCTTCTTAAGGCTCTGGCTACTGGGGGTGCGTCCGAGTCCCAAATGATTGGTGTAATAGCCCCTCCAGTAACACAGTCCACCGCCCCTCTAGGTGCAGTCTGTGGGTTTGCCATGTCCCCTGTGAGATTTCCACACTCGGGGGCTGCTGGCTGATGATCCATGTCTTTAGCACGGTTCCCTGTTTCTGTCTGTCCCTTAATCTTAGCTGCTATCCCCGGGGTTGAAAAGTTTGCACTGGTTTATGTGGAACCACTTTGTACGGCGGGGCATTTTCACAGCATAGACCATGGGACTTGCCTTGTCGACAATGTGGTACGGTCCCATGTACAGTGCCTCAAAAACCCCTACTCGAGCATAGTTCCTTTCCATGACCTGGTTTCCTATCTCCCACTCATGGTGTTTGCGGGGTTCTAACAGCAGTCAGTTGCTCCGATGCTGCTTTCCCATGTTGTTAGCAGCCTGCCAGTGAATCTGTTTAAGGTGTTCAAACAGATTCCTGACAAAGCTGTCCCGGCTCACTTCCCTAAACTGACCTTCCATGAGTAGCGGGGCTAATACACGGCTGGGGATCCATATTGCTCTGCCGGTCATGAGCTCGTACGGGAAGTACCCCGTGCTCTTTGACTGGCTGGCCCGGATCCCCATGAGGACCAGTAGTAGGACCTCTACCCACCTCTTGGGGAGTCCCCTGTCTCTTTGCGCAGCCTTTCTTTGATTGTGCGGTTTAAACGCTCCACAGGCCCAGATGACTGCGGGTTGTGGGCGACATGCCATTTCCCCTTGATGCCAAGCACCTTAAGGGTCTCCTGCATCACTTGCCCGGTGAAGTGGCTCCCTTGGTCGGACTCCACTTACTGTGGTAGTCCCCATCAGGAGAACAACTTCCCTGACCAGGATCCTAGCTGTTCCCAGGCAGTAGCTGTTCGGCATGGGAAGGCTTCCACCCACTAGGCAGTACTTGTAGCCTCCCTGGGCAGTGGGTAGGGGCCCGATGTAATCGATCTGGATCACTGCCAGGGTCCCTCTACCCTCCTGATATGTCCCATAGACACCTTTCTTTTCTGGGGGGGTCGGTGTTGTTGGCAGCACACACCAGACAGCTGGCGCAGAACTTGCGGACGTCTTCCCTGAGTCCCAGCCACCACCCTGCCTGTTCCACCTGTTGCCAAGTGGTCTCAGCTCCTGGGTGTCCTGCTCCTGGACCCTCGTGGGCAGCTGGAGGAATTCTCTCCGGTGTTGTTGCGGCACTACCCATTGCTCCCCCCTGAACAGCGTGCCTTCTTTAATGGCAATTGCTGCGGTGCCGTATGGGCCGTCTACCCTTTCCCCTTTTGCTAGCCTGTTCAGGACAGTTTTGAGGGCGGGGTCTTTGTCTGAATCGTTTTTCGGTCCGGAGGCAATGCTACTCCTGCCCTCCCTGTTGTCCCAATCCTGGCCCGGACTGCTGCGATGGGGCCTGGGTTGTAGGATCCCAGAGCTTGCCCGTGCGGGCAACCTGCTTGGCCAACATGTCAGCCTGCTGGTTTCCCTTGCTACAGGGTTCAGTGGTGGAATGTGCCTTCATTTTATGTACATAGATCTTCCCTTCCTCCCCCACGGCTGTCATGATCTTTTCCAGTAGGGGCTTAATTGCCAGGGGTCTCCCGTCTGCAGATGTATATTCCCGACGGGACCAGATAGCCAGGTACTCCGTACACGAATTGCATGTGAACATACTGTCCGAGCAAATCATGTATAGGGTAGGGAATTCTTCAAGGTGTGTGACTACGTACACCACCGTAGACTGTTCAGCGTGCTGGACGCTCATAGTATGGGGGAGTTTAATCGCCAGGGCAATGCCTGCCTCTGTGTCATAAACTTCGCAGCCTGTGAGTCGTTCACCCGCAGATACCGTGCTTGAACCGTCCACATAGATCTCTCGGCCTGTGGGGTGTAACCCAGCCTGAAAACCTATGTTAATTTCCCATATCCCTTCTATGGAACACCGGTGGGCTGTCCCTGGATAAATCATGTTGGCTGAAAGCCTCGGTTCACAGAGACCCTTTACCCTTAGGTCCATTTGAGAGAGGAGCAGGGTCCAGCGAGCAATGCGGGCACTGCTCACTGTCCTGTCCTTGATTCTCCCGTCCAGGAGCCTTTGGGTGGGCGTATGGTGGGTAAGGAGTGTGATAGGGGACCCCTCTGTGAACATCAGTGATCTTTTCACAGCCCAGTGAGTGGCTAGGAGGTGCCGCTCACAGTTGGAGTATCCCTTCTCCACGTCCGTGAGTATCCTGGAGGAGTAGACCACTGGTCTCAACCGGCCGTGCCGCTCTTGGAGCAGTACTGCACTCAGACTGTCCCCACTGGCTGCTACCTCCAGGAAAAACTCTTTACCCCCATCAATGGCCCCTAGAGCTGGCGCGGTCTGCAGGTCTTTCTTGAGTTGGATAAATGCTGCCTCGCAACCTTCGTCCCAATCCCACTCCACTCCCTTGTGTAGGAGTCGGAGCAGAGGGGCTGCGGTGGCTGCATAATCCTCAGTGAAGTCTCTGCAGTACCTGGTTAGCCCTAGAAAAGATCTTACTCCTGTCACTGTGTTGGGGGCTGGTAACTTCTGCACTGTTTCCCTTCTAGCTTTGTCAATTGCCCTTTCCCCAGCGCGCACAGCCAGTCCCAGGAATTTTACTTCCTTCAGGCCGATCTGTGCCTTCTTGCGATTCACTTTAAACCCTTCTTCTTTCAGCAGCTCCAGCAGCTCAGCCAGCAGTGGGCTATGCTCCTCCCCCTCATTGGTGAACAGGAGCAGGTCATCCACGTACTGTACCAGCTGCTGGGGTCTGCTGAAGCTCTTTAAACAGTTGGCCATACATTGATGGAAAATACTGGGCTGTTGTGGAAGCCCTGAGGGAGACAGTTCCAAGTGTATTGCTGGCCTTTAAAGGTAAAAGCAAACTTGTACTGATCTTCTCTTCTTAAAGGTATGGACCAGAACCCGTTGGAAATATCCAGCACCGTGAAGGTGGTCGCGGAGTCTGGGATATTTCCAATGAGGTCGGCGACAGCAGCAACGGTGGGTGCACAGGCGGGGATGTTACGGTTGAGTACTCGATAGTCCATCGTGGCTCTCCAGGAGTTGTCCGGTTTCTTAACTGGCCACAATGGAGAGTTCACATGGGTAGCTATTGGTCTCAATGCCCCCTGTTTAACCAGCGAACCCAAGGCTGTTTCCACGTCTGCCTCCGCCTCCCTGGGGAAGTTGTACTGTTTCTATGGTCAGGTCATGGGGTCCCATCTATACTAACCTCGATCCCATTTATCCTCCCACAGTGGTGTTTGTGTGTGGCAAAAGCTGCAAGGTTTTCCCTCACATACTCTTGGCACTCCATCGGAGTGTTACTGACCAGTGATTCAAGGTCGTAACCCTCCTTTGGCTTCATGGTGCACACCGTCCCTTTTCCCCGTTTTTCTGGGATAACCATCACCTCACTCTCCTGTCCCGTACATACTGACCCCCAAAGACAGTGGTTTCTTAAATCCACTAGGATCCCGTGGCCTAGAATGAAGTCAGCCCCCAGGATCCCTTTCCCTTCCTGTTCCCACTTCATCAGGACACAAGTCCACTTGGTGTGGAGTGTACCTAAACGAATGGAGAGTGGAACGGAGAACAAGCCAGTCTGCTCCGTGCCTGTGAAACCCACCAAGCTGTACGGGACCCCGCTAGACAGAGGTGAGGCGGCGGGGTTAGCTGCATAGATGAGGGTGCTTGATGCACCGGTATCCAGCAGGTAAGTCCCTTTCACCTTTTCCACTTCCATCTGAACGGTCGATCTCCCCCACGCATCATACTCGAGGGAACACAGGTGAACAGGCTGTGCCTGTCCTAGTCACTGTTTTGGCTGGGATGGGGCAGATGGGATTTCGGTGTGGGTAGCGGTGGCTACCCTCCCAGGGCCATCTAGCATTGTTCGGAGCGCAGTCAGGAAGGTATCAAACGTGTGGGGAGGGACTGGCTTCTCGGTCTCGGTCTTTTGGGCAGGGACTGGAGAACTCTTCCCTGCGCTACTCTTTCATGGATTTCTACAGCCTTTTCTCTAGTGCCCACTCTTTCCGCACCCGAAGCAGATACGTTTTGTATCGGAGGGGTTACCCCCCTCCTGGCACCATTCCCTCTTATCCTGACTAGGTCTGATCTCATGGACCCTTCCCTTGGGTGGGTGCTCTTCTGTCCCCCTGCCGTTCCGGTAGGCTAGGGTCAGTTGCCTGACCACTCCCTGTTCGGTGGCCTGGGGATCTCTCGGGTCAAACCAGGCCTCAGCCTTTGTTCTTATTCATGTTAAATTGTTTTCCACCAGGCTTCGGAGCCAGTGGGCTCTCTCGTCCCAGCTTAAATGATTCCGGTTGAGGTCCCCTCCGCAGGCGCTCTGGTACACAGGCCACAGTCTGTCTGCGAAGGCCTGTGGGGTTTCCCCTGTGAGCTGCACTGTTTTCTCGACTCTGGAGAAGGGTCTCCCATCATTACAGCCCATGGCTTCTAGAATGTCTTCCTGGAAGGCGACACATGTCCTCTGCCTCCTTTTGCTCTCGGCAGAGAAGGACTGGTCCAGCTTGCCATTCAGTGAGAGGAGGAGCATCTTTGCCATCTCGGCATCATCACACCCATTAATATCCCCTGCCTGTTCCACTTCCATAAAGTGTACCGAGGAGTCTCCCTTTGGAGTGAGCTTTCCCAGGTGACTTTTCATAGCCTTAAGCTGTTGGGCAGTGTGGGGAACCACAAATTGACTTTCCAGGGGCACCAGACCCCCAGCACCGGTGGGCGGGCCAAACTTTTGTTGCCGGACTGGGCACATTGGCCCTGGTTCTGGCCCTTCCTGTTCTGGCACGCCTACCCCTCCTCTCTGCTGCCACACTGAGCTGAAACCCGGCGCCACAGGTGGTGGTGGTCCATTATCCCTGTCTGCCCTGCAACTCGTTCGCCCCTCCTGCTGCTGAACCGGTGTAGTCACCGGTGTCACAGGTGGTGGTCGAATAGTTTCCTCCTTCTCTTCCAGGTTTACCCGGGCCGTACCCGGGCTTATTAGGCACACCATGCCTTTTGCGTTGGACAGAGCAAGGGTTAAACTCTTGATTTGTTGCTGGCAGGGACCATGGTCTCCTGACTCAAACCCGTTAGTGCTAGCTACTTTATAAGCTGCCTGTACGCCTCTTAAATTCTCCTTCAGCTCTTTTACTAGAGGGGTGAGGCGAGTGTTTTCCTCCCGCAATATCTTTTCATTATTCCTAACTTCGGTAACCTGACACTGAAAATAGACCTGACTGTTCTTAAACCTTTCCACTCGCTGTGCCTTTCCATGTTTTAGCTTACGGAGTTTTCCCCATAATCTTTCTTCTGCCATCTGTGATGTCTCTGCGCATTCCCATAATTCTGCCTGTAGTGACTCAACCGTTTTGTCTAGAAGTTGGACCTGTCACTGTAGACAGACCAACCAAATTGTCTTTCTACTGATTCTTTATGGTCCTTGCTTGCTGTCCACTGGGCTGCAGCATCTCCCGGACGTCAGCGCGCAATAGACCAAGTACCCACTCTTTAGTGACATTCACTTTCTGAGACACATAGGAGGAAATCCTCTCTTCCATCTTGGTTCTTTCTCCAAAACCAGCACTCTCTGCATCACATCCCTTATACCAGAGTCCTGCCGCGGTCACCATTTTGTAAGGGGTGGTCTCGGGGGTCATGTTTACCTCTGACCTTCTGAGCGGTTCGAATCGCTCCCACTCCCTTGGGTTCGAGACTCTGGATTTATTTGGGGGATGTGATAAAAGTGCAAGAGACAACTGGTTTGGTACAAAAGAACTTTGATTTTATTAAAGACAAGAAAATACAATGTCAAACTTATAATTACTCTAATAAAGAACAGTACATCACACATTCAAAGGGGTTACAGTGAATAATACACCTCACACCTCCCAATACCTAACATTGACTCAATTAGACTCAGGGCAAACAGGGATTATGCTTACCAATCCTCTATGGTCAGTTGACAGTAGTTCGCGATTTCGAGGTTCGTTGGATTCTGTAGGTTCTGCTTTCCATACCCCAACCGTCGGAGAAGACTTCTGACTGCGCAATCTTCAGTTGGGTGGTATCTGCTGATGCGGTAGAGCGCGTTTTGGACTTATAGGGTAAGTACCCATTTTCTTTCGTTAGAAATAGGTTTCAAAGTCTTTTTAGATAATGTTTTCACCTGTTGGTAGTCAGGCCTAGGTTGTAGAGTGGAAACTTTCGATTCTTCAGTTTCTTCCTTGTGGAGTTTTGTTTCGAAGTTGGTCGATCGCGGTGGTTTTGGTGGTACCACGTTAGCTGTGGTCGGTTGTTGCCGCGATGGTGATGTTCTTCCTTTTCCGATTTCAGGACGTTGAGGCTGGAGAAGTTAGTAGTTTCTTCCATTTGGAGTTTAGGATTTCAAACTTTCTGGCAGATGGTCCCAAATTAAATTTCATTTCCAATGAGTCCAAACACTGGGGGTGGGTTTCCACAAATTTTGCATCCTTCAATCGGCAACTTCACGGGAGACAAGATGCAGATCTACCCAGGCCCAGATGCAAGACCCGTCCATCACAAGGCTCGGGCGGTTCCGTACATGATGAGGGAGAAGGTCAAGATTGAACTGGACAGAATTCAACGGGAAGGAATCATATCACCAGTCGAGTTCAGCGAATGGGTCAGTTCAATTATCCCGGTGTTGAAAAGTGATGGCACCATCAGGATCTGTGACGATTACAAGGTAACGATCAACTGAGTCTCAATACAGGACCCATGCCCGTTACCCAAGGCTGACGACCTGTTTGCAACGCTAGCAGGGGTGAAGTCATTCACCAAATTGGACCTGACCTCCACTTACATGGCACAGGAGCTGATCGAATCGTTGAAAAAACTGACGTGCATCAACACGCACAAAGAACTGTTTATATACCACAGATAGCCTTTCGGAATTCGCTCAGCAGCAGCCATATTTCAGAGAAACATGGAGAGTTTGCTGAAGTCTGTCCCGAGAACTGTCGTGTTCCAAGATGACATCCTGATCACCGGTCTCGACGCCACCGCACACCTGCAAAGCCTGGAAGAGGTTCTACGTCGTCTGGACAGAGTGGGACTCAGGCTAAAATGCTCCAAGTGCGTTTTCATGGCACTAGAATTCGCATTCCTGGGGAGAAAGATTGCAGCAGACGGCATCAGGGCTACGGACTCGAAGACCGAGGCCATCAAGAATGCACCCAGACCCCAGAGTGTGACGGAGCTGCGTTCGTTCCTGGGTCTTCTCAACTATTTTGGTAACTTTCTACCTAGTTTGAGCACATTGTTAGAGCCCTTGCACATGTTGCTGAGAAAGGATAACGACTGGGTTTGGGGAAAATCTCAAAGACAGAGCCTTTGAGAAGGCCAGGAACCTGCTATGTTCCAATAAATTACTGGTACACTATAACCCATGTAATCGGTTAGTGTTGGCCTGCGACACCTCATCATATGGGGTCGGTTGTGCGCTCCAGCAAGCCAATGTATCAAGCAAACTCCAACCAGTTGCATACGCGTCCAGAAGTCTGTCTAATGCTGAAAGAGCCTATAGTATGGTAGAGAAAGAGGCTTTAGCATGCGTATATGGGGTTAGGAAATTGCATCAATACCTGTTTGGGCTTTGGTTTGAGCTTGAAACAGACCACAAGCTGCTCATTTCATTGTTTTCTGAGATTAAAGGTATAAACACCAATGCTTCGTCGTGCATCCAAAGATGGGCACTGACATTATCTGCTTATGATTATATCATCCGCCACAGACCAGGCACTGAAAGCTGTGCTGATGCGCTTAGCCGCCTACCATTGCCCACAACCGGGGTGGAAATGCCGCAGCCCGCAGACTTGCTGCTGGTCATGGATGCCTTCCAGAGTGAGGGGTCACCCGTCATGGCTCGCCAAATTAGGACCGAGACCAGCCAGGATCCTGTACTGTCAAGCGTAAAAAGGTGTGTCCTAAATGGAAATTGGTCTGCCATTCCCAGGGAAATGCAGGATGAAATTAAGCCTCATAGCCGCCGCAAAGATGAATTGTCTATTCAGTCTTATTGTCTGGTATGGGGTAATCGTGTTGTTATGCCAAAAAAAGGCAGGGAAACTTTTGTGCGAGATTTACACAGTACCCACCCAGGCATTGTCATGATGAAGGCCATTGCCAGGTTTCACGTTTGGTGGCCCGGCATTGACTCGGACTTGGAGTCATGCGTGCATCAGTGCAACACTTGCATGCAATTGAGTAACGCACCTGTGGAGGCTCTGCTGAGTCTGTGGTCATGGCCATCCAAACCGTGGTCAAGGGTCCACATAGACTTTGCCGGCCCCTTTCTCAGTAAAATGTTTTTACTGGTAGTGGACGCTTACTCCAAATGGATTGAATGCGTAATCATGTAATCCAGCACGTCCACAGCCACTATTGAAAGCCTCCAGGTCATGTTAACAACCCATGGCCTGCCCGACGTCCTTGTCAGCGACAACGGACCGTGTTTCACCAGTTCGGAGTTCCACGAGTTTAAGGCCTGTAATGACATCAAGCATGTCAGGTCTGCCCCTTTCAAACCCACGTCTGACGGTCAAGCGGAGCAGGCTGTCCAAACCATTAAGCAGAGCCTAAAACGCGTGACTCACGTTTGTCCTGAATTATGGTCATGGTCCAAAGTGGGTTGCTGGCACGGTTTTGGCCAAGGAGGGGAACAGGGTGTTTGTAGTCAAACTGTTAAATGGCCAAACGTGCAAGAGGCACATCGACCAAACCAAACTGCGATTCACAGACAACCCAGAACAAATTGAAGATTACATCATCATCGACCAACCAACACACATCCAACCATCAGTTGACCCTTGTTTCATTCACGAAGACGAACCTACCATCCCCGACAGTCCTGTCAGACCGACTACTCCGCAATGCAGCAATGATCCTACTAACTCACCCAAGCTTGGGTTCGAAATGAGAAGATCAACCAGGAAGCGGAAGGCCCCAGACCGTCTCAACTTGTAAATTCAACTTGTACCAAGGACTTTGGGGGGAATGATGTTATGTATGTTAACTGGGTTTTACCTGCCACCGGAAGGCACGACTGTCGGAGTCCTAATGGTCACTGGCAGACAGATGCAAGCCGTGTATATAATGTTGGCAGCCATGTTGAATCCTCACTTTGAGAATAAATAAACTGGAGTAAGGTCATGCCTGAACTAGCTCACCATACTTAGCCTCGTGGAGTTATTCAATACATGTGTTATTAACATTTGTCACACTCACTCTTCACTCACTCTAATATCATATTCAGAAAATTTAAACAAATCACAATTCAAGTACTTCATAGCTTACTAATCAGAATAAGAATAATCAATTCTACACAAAAACAAATCAGCTACTCTCAGGTAAACATCACAATTTATAACATAACAAACGTGTAAAAACATTAAAAACCTGCTAAATATTTTTCAATTTTCCATGAGGCCTATATTTTGCCATGAGCCTGAGACTTGAGTGTTGCTCTGAGGCTGTCATGTATGTACATTCTGTTTGTAGTTACCAGATAGCGTCATTGTTGGAAGCCACTGAGCAGCATGCACATGGTGCTGCTCAGGTATAAAAGGCCAGCCATTTTGAGAGTCAGGCACTTTGGGCCTAAATAAAGCAGAGCCAAGGTTGTACCTTGCTTAGTTAAACAGTACTCAGTTTGAACCTTTATTGCATGCGTAACGTTTGGCGACGAGAATACAAGAATCTTTGTTTGCAAAATGAGCACGATTGGATTTTTAGAGCGATTCGTGGAGGGAGAAGATTGGGCAGACTTTGTGAGCCGTTTGAACCAGTACTTCGTGGCCAACAAAATAAAGGGGGTCGACGATGCAGATCGGCATGGGGGCCGTGATCCCCACTGTGTGCAGCTCAAAGATCTACGGTCTGATAAAAAATCTACTCATGATCCAACAGAGAAAACGTATGAGGAGTTGTGTACATTGGTATGGGAGATGACGGCATCATCATCTCGAGATACAGGTTTTATACACATGTTCGATCGGAGGGCCAGAGCACGGCGGAAGTCATGCCGACCTGAGATGTCTAGTGGGACCGTGCAAGTTTGGGACGGTGTTGGCAGACAGGCTGCGGGACTTTTGTTATCCGTATCAACCACGAGGTGATCCTGTGCAAACTTCTAGAGGTGGAGGAGTTGGATTTAAAAAGGGCCATCCAGATCGCTCAATCATGTATGACGACAGACAGGAGTCTAAAGCAAATAGCGGTGAAGAACCGAACCTCAGCAAGTAATGTAAATGCGATTGATTCTGCGTTCAGCAGAGCGGCACAAGGCAGGGCCTATCTGGCTGCGTTCGCAAAACCCGTGGCTGCCCAAAGTCTGCCAGCGGGAGAAGTTAGGGAGCTAGGAGCTAAATTAAAAAGTAGGACCTCAAAAGTAGTAATCTCAGAATTGCTACCAGTGCCACGTGCTAGTCAGAGTAGGAATAGCAGGATAGCTCAGATGAATATGTGGCTTGAGGAGCGGTGCAGAAAGGAGGGATTGAAATTCCTGGGACATTGGAACCGGTTCTGGGGGAGGTGGGACCAGTACAAACCGGATGGTCTGCACCTGGGCAGGACCAGAACCAATGTCCTAGCGGGAGTGTTTGCTAGTGCTGTTGGGGAGGAGTTAAACTAATATGGCCGGGGGATGGGAACCTATGCAGGGAGACAGAGGGAAGTAGAATGGGGGCAGAAGCAAAAGATAGAAAGAAGAAAAGTAAAAGTGGAGGGCAGAGAAACCCAAGGCAAAAAGCAAAAAGGGCCACATTACAGCAAAATTCTAAAGGGGCAAAGTGTGTTAAAAAGATAAGCCTGAAGGCTCTGTGCCTCAGTGCAAGGAGTATTCGGAATAAGGTGGATGAATTAACTGCGCAGATAGCAGTTAACGGATGTAATTGGCATCACGGAGACATAGTTCCAGGGTGACCAAGGCTGGGAACTCAACATCCAGGGATATTCAACATTTAGGAAGGATAGACAGAAATGAAAAGGAGGTGGTGTGGTGTTGCTGCTTAAAGAGGAAATTAATGCAATAGTAAGGAAGGACATTAGCTTGCATGATGTGGAATCTGAATAGGTGGAGCAACAGAATACCAAAGGGCAGAAAACGCTAGTGGGAGTTGTGTACAGACCACCAAACAGTAGTAGTGAGGTTGGGGACTGCATCAAACAAGAAATTAGGGATGCACGCAATAAAGGTACAGCAGTTATCATGGGCGACTTTAATCTACATATTGATTGGGCTAACCAAACTGGTAGCAATGCGGTGGAGGAAGATTTCCTGGAGTGTATTAGGGATGGTTTTCTTGACCAATATGTCGAGGAACCAACTAAAGGGCCGGCCATCCTAGACTGGGTGATGTGTAATGAGAAAGGACTAATTAACAATCTTGCTGTGCGAGGCCCCTTGGGGAAGAGCGACCATAATATGGTAGAATTCTTTATTAAGATGGAGGGTGACACAGTTAATTCAGAGACTAGGGTTCTGAACTTAAGGAAAGGTAACTTCGATGATATGAGACGTGAATTGGCTAGAATAGACTGGCGAGTGATACTTAAAGGGTTGACGGTGGATAGGCAATGGCAAACATTTAAAGATCACATGGATGAACTTCAACAATTGTACATCCCTGTCTGGAGTAAAAATAAAACGGGGAAGGTGGCTCAACGTGGCAAACAAGGGAAATTAAGGAAAGTGTTAAATCTAAGGAAGAAGCATATAAATTGGCCAGAAAAAGCAGCAGACCTGAGGACTGGTAGAATTTTGTAATACAGCAGAGGAGGACAAAAGGTTTACTTAGGAGGGGGAAAATAGAGTATGAGAGGAAGCTTGCTGGGAACATAAAAACTGACTGCAAAAGCTTCTATAGATATGTGAAGAGAAAAAGATTAGTGAAAATGTAGGTCCCTTGCAGTCAGATTCAGGTGAATTTATAATGGGGAACAAAGAAATGGCGGACCAGTTAAACAAATACTTTGGTTCTATCTTCACGAATGAAGATACAAATAACCTTCCGGAAATACTAGGGGACCGAGGGTCGAGTGAGAAGGAGGAACTGAAGGAAATCCTTATTAGATGGAAAATTGTGTTAGGGAAATTGATGGGATTAAAGGCCGATAAATCCTTCTGATAGTCTGCATCCCAGAGTACTTAAGGAAGTAGCCCTAGAAATAGTGGATGGATTGGTGATCATTTTCCAACAGTCTATCGACTCTGGATCAGATCCTATGGACTGGAGGGTAGCTAATGTAACACCACTTTTTAAAAAGGGAGGGAGAGAGAAAGCGGGTAATTATCGACCGGTTAGCCTGACATCAGTAGTGGGGAAAATGTTGGAATCAATTATAAAGGATGAAATAGCAGCGCATTTGGAAAGCAGTGACAGGATCGGTCCAAGTCAGCATGGATTTATAAAGGGGAAATTATGCTTGACAAATCTTCTCGAATTTTTTGAGTATGTAACTAGCAGAGTGGATAAGGGAGAACCAGTGGATGTGGTATATTTGGACTTTCAAAAGGCTTTTGAGAAGGTCCCACACAAGAGTTTGGTGTGCAAAATTAAAGCACATAGTATTGGGGGTAATGTACTGATGTGGATAGAGAAATGGTTGGCAGACAGGAAGCAGAGAGTCGGGATAAACGGGTCCTTTTCAAAATGGCAGGCAGTGACTAGAGGGGTGCCGCAGGGCTCAGTGCCCCAGCAATTTACAATATACATTAATGATTTGGATGAGGGAATTGAATGTAATATCTCCAAGTTTGCAGATGACGCTAAGCTGGGTGGCGGTGTGAGCTGTGAGGAGGAAACTAAAAGGCTGCAGGGTGACTTGGACAGGTTAGGTGAGTGGGTAAATGCGTGGCAGATGCAGTATAATGTGGATAAATGTGAGGTTATCCACTTTGTTGGCAAAAATACGAAGGCAGAATATTATCTGAATGGTGACAGATTAGGAAAAGGGGAGGTGCAACGAGAGCTGGGTGTCATGGTACATCAGTCATTGAAAGTTGGCATGCAGGTACAGCAGGCGGTGAAGAAGGCAAATGGTATGTTGGCCTTCATAGCTAGGGGGTTTGAGTATCGGAGCAGGGAAGTCTTACTGCAGTTGTACAGGGGCTTAGTGAGGCCTCATCTGGAATATTGTGTTCAGTTTTAGTCTCCTAATCTGAGGAAGGACGTTCTTGCTATTGAGGGAGTGCAGCGAAGGTTCACCAGACTGATTCCTGGGATGGCAGGACTGATATATGAGGAGAGACTGGATCAACTGGGCCTGTATTCACTGGAGTTTAGAAGGATGAGAAGAGATCTCATAGAAACATATAAAATTCTGACGGGACTGGACAGGTTAGATGCAGAAATAAGCTTCCCGATATTGGGGACATAGTCTAAGGATAAGGGGTAATCCATTTAGGACTGAAATGAGGAGAAACTTCTTCACTCAGAGAGTTGTTAACCTGTGGAATTCCCTACCGCAGAGAGTTGTTGATGCCAGTTCATTGGATATATTCAAGAGGGAGTTAGATATGGTCCTTATGGCTAAAGGGATCAAGGAGTATGGAGAGAAAGCAGGAAAGGGGAACTGAGGTGAATGATCAGCCATGAACTTATTGAATGGTGGTGCAGGCTCGAAGGGCCGAAAGGCCTACTCCTGCACCTATTTTCTATGTTTTTATGAATGTATCCGACTTCTCCGTGTTGGCATTGTGGGGGAAATCATCGGCACCAGCAGTGCCGATTTAAGCAATGTAGTTGCAAAGGCTGAGAGTGGGGCATCTCCAGCGCAAGTGTCTGCAGATGAGCAAGCGAGCTGCGACACACCACGTGGAGGATGAGAGTCAGACTAGCGCGGATCCGGATATGCAATCCGAGATGCCAGAGGAGGAAGTGTATGGACTGTACTCCTTCATAACCAAGAGTAAACCAATTTTGATTAGCATGAAGTTTAACGGGATACTGGTATCGATGGAATTGGACACGGGGGCGAGTCAATCGATCATGAACGAGAGGGCATTTAATAAGCTGTGGGATACTATGACTGTGAGGCCCAAGCTGAGCCCTGTTAATGCCAAGCTGCACACGTACACCAAAGAACTGATAAAGGTGATTGGCAGTGCACAAATTAACGTGTCATAACGCGTTACCGCTGTGGATTGTTCCAGGCAATGGCCCAATGCTGCTCAGCAGGAGCTGGTTGGAGAAAATCAGATGCAACTGGAATGACATAAAGGTATTGTCATCGGAGGAAGATACATGTGTCCAAGTATTGAGCAAGTTCCCCTCGCTGTTTGAACCAGGTATCGGCAACTTCATGGGAGCCAAGGCGCAGATCCATGTGGACTCAGATGCAAGACCCGTCCATCATAAAGCTCGGGCAGTGCCGTATATGATGAGGGAGAAGGCCAAAATTGAACTGGACAGACTCCAGAGTGCAGGGATCATATCACCGGTTGAATTTAATGAATGGGCCAACCCCATTGTTCCTATGCTGAAAAGTGATGGCACAGTCAGAATCTGTGGAGACTACAAGGCTACGATCAACAGGGTTTCAAAACAAGATCAGTACCCTTAACTGAAGGCTGATGACTTGTTTGCGACGCTAGCCGGAGAGAAGTCATTCACAAAACAGGACTTGACGTCGACCTATATGATACAGGAGGTGGTCGAGACATCGAAGAGACTTACATGCATTAACACGCACAAATGACTCTTTATTTACCACAGGTGCCCTTTCGGAGTTCACTCGGCTGCAGCAATATATCCAGAGGAATATGGAAAGTCTACTGAAGCCCGTTCCCAGAACCGTCATGTTCCAAGATGACATCCTGATCACCGGTCGTGACTCCAAGGAACAACTGAACAACCTGGAAGAGGTTCTACTGCGTTTGGATAGAGTGGGACTCAGACTGAAATGCTCGAAGTGCATCTTCATGGCACCGGAGGTTGAATTCCTCGGAAGAAAAATCGCCGCTGATGGCATCAGCCCTACTGACGAGAAAACCAAGGCCACCAAGAATGCACCCAAGCTGCAGAATGTGACGGAGCTGCGTTCGTTCCTGGGTCTACTCAACTACTTTGGTAACTTCCTACCTAAATTGAGCACCTTACTAGAACCATTGCACATGCTATTGAGAAAAGGTGACAACTGGGTGTGGGACGCATTGCAAGACAGAGCTTTCGAGAAAGCCACCAATCTGCTTTGCTCGAACAAGCTGCTGGTACATTATGACCCATGTAAAAGTTTAGTTTTAGCCTGTGATGCATCGAATTGGTTGCGTACTCCAACAAGCCAATGAGTCGGGGAAACTTAAACCTGTCGCGTATGCATCCAAAAGTTTGTCTAAAGCGGAAAGAGCATGGTAGAAAAAGAAGCTTTAGCGTGTGTGTACGATGTTAAAAAGATGCATCAATACCTGTTCGATCTGAGGTTCGAATTAGAGACTGATCACAAGCCGCTCATTTCATTGTTTTCCGAGAGCAAAGGTATCAATACCAACGCTTCATCCCGCATCCAAAGGTGGGAGCTGACATTATCTGCCTGTGATTATGTCATTCGCCACAGACCTGGCACAGAGAATTGTGCCGATGCTTTGAGCCGATTGCCTTTGCCCACACTGGAGGTGGAAATGCCACAACCGGCGGATCTCATGTTAATCATGGATGCTTTTGAGAGTGAAGGAACCCCTGTCACAGCTCAAGAAGTTAAGACCTGGACCAGCCAGCACCCAATTTTATCGGTGGTAAAGGGTTTCATCCTCAAAGGGGATTGGTCTGCCATACCTAAGCAAATGTGCGAGGAGGCCAAACCGTACATTTGTCGCAAGGACGAATTGTCTATTCAAGCAGATTGCGTGTTGTGGGCAATCGCGTTGTAATGCCCAAGAAAGGGAGAATAAGTTCATGCGTGAGTTACACAGCACACATCCTGGTAAAGTGATGATGAAGGACATCGCCAGGTTCCATGTATGGTGGCCAGGAATTGATTCTGAGCTGGAAGCATGCGTGCATCAGTGCAACACTTGCATGCAGCTCAGCAAAGCACCAGTGGAATCGCTGCTGAGTCTGTGGTCGTGGCCATCCAAACCTTGGTTCAGGATCCATGTAGATTTTACAGGTCCCTTCCTGGGCAAGATGTTTTTAGTGGTGGTGGACGCTTATTCGAAGTGGATAGAATGCATAATCATGTCATCCAGCACGTCCTCAGCAACCATAGAGAATCTCAATGTCATGTTCGCGACACATGGTCTGCCTGACATAGTGGTGAGCGACAATGGGTCGTGCTTCACCAGTCAGGAGTTTCAGGAGTTTGTGAAACTTAATGGCATAAAACATGTAAGGTCAGCACCGTTCAAGCCTGTTATCAACGGGCAAGCTGAACGTGCAGTACAAATTATCAAGCAAAGCATGAGGAGAGTAACCCAAGAGTCACTGCAGACCCGCTTGTCCTGCATACTGCTGAGTTACAGGACAAGACCCCACACACTCACAGGGGTCTCGCCTGCTGAACTCATGATGAAAAGAGGTCTTAAGACTAAGCTATCTCTGGTACACCCGGATTTAAATAATCATGTTGAATACAGAAGACACAGTCAACAAGGGTATCACGATCGCGAAACTGTGTCACGCAAGATTTCTGTTAATGATCCTGTATATGTGTTGAACTATGGTCAGGGTCCCAAATTATTAAGCTTAAGAATGGGCAAACTTGCAGGAAACACATGGATCAGACAAAGCTGTGGCACACAGATGAGCCAGAACAGTCGGACGTAGAAACGATCGACGATCAACCAACCTACCTGCAAGTCTTCAGAGGACTCAAGGGTCATCAGTGAACCCGGAATTTCCATCACGGACCTGTTCAATAAAAATGGACTTGCAATTCCTGACATGGTCATTGCCACCCCCAACCAGTCAGTCATCCAGCCATCAGCCACAACAGACCCCGCACACTCACCCAAGGCTGGAATCGAACTGGGACGGTCAATCCGGGAGCGCAAAGCACCGGAACGTCTCAACCTGTGAAAGACTGTGATAAGATCTCAGAGGGGGTATTGTCATGTATGTACATTCTGTTTGTAGCTGCCAGATGACACATAGTGCTGATCAGGTTTTACCTTGCTTAGTTAAACAGTACTCAGTTTGAACTGCTGAGGTGGAACTAAACTACAGAACCAGTGGGAACCTGTTCAACCTTCGCCATCTCCAGGCCAGGTCCAAGACCATCCCAACCTCTTCGAGCTACATCACATGGATGATGTCAGCATCTGCGTACATACAGACGCTGAACTCCAGGACATAGTCGACGTATTTACTGAGGTGTACGAAAGCATGGGCCTTACACTAAACATCAGTAAGACAAAGGTCCTCCATCAGCCTGTCCTCGCTGCACAGCACTGCCCCCCTGTCATCAAGATCCACGGCGCAGCCCTGGACAACATGGACCATTTCTCTTATCTCGGGAGCCTCCTATCAACGAGAGCAGGCATTGACAAGATCCAATATCGCTTCCATGGTCCAGAACTTAAAGAAGGCTAACTTTGAAGGTATGAGGCGTGAATTGGCTGGGATGGATTGGCGAATGATACTTAAGGGGTTGACTGTGGATGGGCAATGGCAGACATTTAGAGACCGCATGGATGAAGTACAACAATTGTACATTCCTGTCTGGCATAAAAATAAAAAAGGGGAAGGTGGCTCAACCGTGGCTATCAAGGGAAATCAGGGATAGTATTAAAGCCAAGGAAGTGGCATACAAATTGGCCAGAAATAGCAGCGAACCTGGGGACTGGGAGAAATTTAGAACTCAGCAGAGGAGGACAAAGGGTTTGATTAGGGCAGGGAAAATGGAGTATGAGAAGAAGCTTGCAGGGAACATTAAGACGGATTGCAAATCTTTCTATAGATATGTAAAGAGAAAAAGGTTAGTAAAGACAAACGTAGGTCCCCTGCAGTCAGAATCAGGGGAAGTCATAACGGGGAACAAAGAAATGGCGGACCAATTGAACAAGTACTTTGGTTCGGTATTCACGAAGGAGGACACAAACAACCTTCCGGTTATAAAAGGGGTCGGGGGGGTCTAGTAAGGAGGAGGAACTGAGGGAAATCCTTATTAGCCGGGAAGTTGTGTTGGGGAAATTGATGGGATTGAAGGCCGATAAATCCCCAGGGCCTGATGGACTGCATCCCAGAGTACTTAAGGAGGTGGCCTTGGAAATAGTGGATGCATTGACAGTCATTTTCCAACATTCCATTGACTCTGGATCAGTTCCTATAGAGTGGAGGGTAGCCAATGTAACCCCACTTTTTAAAAAAGGAGGGAGAGAGAAAACAGGGAATTACAGACCGGTCAGCCTGACATCGGTAGTGGGTAAAATGATGGAATCAATTATTAAGGATGTCATAGCAGTGCATTTGGAAAGAGGTGACATGATAGGTCCAAGTCAGCATGAATTTGTGAAAGGGAAATCATGCTTGACAAATCTTCTGGAATTTTTTGAGGATGTTTCCAGTAGAGCGGACAAGGGAGAACCAGTTGATGTGGTATATTTGGACTTTCAGAAGGCGTTCGACAAGGTCCCACACAAGAGATTGATGTGCAAAGTTAGAGCACATGGAATTGGGGGTAGTGTGCTGACGTGGATTGAGAACTGGTTGTCAGACAGGAAGCAAAGAGTAGGAGTAAATGGGTACTTTTCAGAATGGCAGGCAGTGACTAGTGGGGTACCGCAAGGTTCTGTGCTGGGGCCTCAGCTGTTTACACTGTACATTAATGATTTAGATGAGGGGATTAAATGTAGTATCTCCAAATTTGCGGATGACACTAAGTTGGGTGGCAGTGTGAGCTGCGAGGAGGATGCTGTGAGGCTGCAGAGCGACTTGGATAGGTTAGGTGAGTGGGCAAATGCATGGCAGATGAAGTATAATGTGGATAAATGTGAGGTTATCCACTTTGGTGGTAAAAACAGAGAGACAGACTATTATCTGAATGGTAACAGATTAGGAAAAGGGGAGGTGCAAAGAGACCTGGGTGTCGTGGTACATCAGTCATTGAAGGTTGGCATGCAGGTGCAGCAGGCGGTTAAGAAAGCAAATGGCATGTTGGCCTTCATAGCAAGGGGATTTGAGTACAGGAGCAGGGAGGTGTTGCTACAGTTGTACAGGGCATTGGTGAGGCCACACCTGGAGTATTGTGTACAGTTTTGGTCTCCTAACCTGAGGAAGGACATTCTTGCTATTGAGGGAGTGCAGCGAAGGTTCACCAGACTGATTCCCGGGATGGCGGGACTGACCTATCAAGAAAGACTGGATCAACTGGGCTTGTATTCACTGGAGTTCAGAAGAATGAGAGGGGACCTCATAGAAACATTTAAAATTCTGACGGGTTTAGACAGGTTAGATGCAGGAAGAATGTTCCCAATGTTGGCGAAGTCCAGAACCAGAGGTCACAGTCTAAGGATAAGGGGTAAGCCATTTAGGACCGAGATGCGGAGGAACTTCTTCACCCAGAGAGTGGTGAACCTGTGGAATTCTCTACCACAGAAAGTTGTTGAGGCCAATTCACTAAATATATTCAAAAAGGAGTTAGATGAGATCCTTACTACTAGGGGGATCAAGGGGTATGGCGAGAAAGCAGGAATGGGGTTCTGAAGTTGAATGTTCAGCCATGAACTCATTGAATGGCGGTGCAGGCTAGAAGGGCCGAATGGCCTACTCCTGCACCTATTTTCTATGTTTCTATGTTTCTATGTTTCCAGTGCGGCAGTGCAGCCTTCGGCCGCCAGAGGAAAAGAGTGTTTGAAGACCAGGCCCTCAAAACTGCCACCAAGCTCATGGTCTACAGGGCTGTAGTAATACCCGCCCTCCTGTATGGCTCAGAAACATGGACTATGTACAGTAGACACCTCAAGTCGCTGGAGAAATACCACCAACAATGTCTCCGCAAGATCCTACAAATCCCCTGGGAGGACAGACACATCAACATTAGTGTCCTCAACCAGGCCAACATCCCCAGCATTGAAGCACTGACCACACTTGATCAGCTCGGCTGGGCAGGCCACATAGTTCGCATGCCAGACACGAGATTCTCAAAGTAAGCACTCTACTCGGAATTCCTTCACGGCAAACGAGCCAAAGGTGGGCAGTGGAACTGTTACAAGGACACCCTCAAAGCCTCCCTGATAGAGTGCAACATCCCCACTGACACCTGATGGTCCCTGGCCAAAGACCGCCCTAAGTGGAGGAAGTGCATCCAGGTGGGCGCTGAGCACCTCGAGTCTCATCGCCGAGAGCATGCAGAAATCAAGCACAGGCAGCGAAAAGAGTGTACAGCAAACCAGTCCCACCCACCCCTCCCCTCAACGACTATCTGTCCCACCTGTGACAGAGATTGTGGTTCTTGTATTGGACTGTACAGCCACCTAAGAACTCATGTTAAGAGTGGAAGCAAGTCTTTCTCGATGCCGAGGGACTGCCTATGATGATGATGATGGTGACAGGTTTCTAGCCGTCTGGTGCAGTGCCACAGATATCCTGCCAAATCCTGCAGAGGAGTTTTACCAGAATGGTAGCAGGGATGAAAGACTTCAATTACGTGGAGAGACTAGAGAAATTGGGGTTGTTCTCCTTGGAGAAGGTTAAGAGGAAATCTAACATAAGTGTTTTGACAGTATATAAGGAGAAGCTGTTTCCAGTGGCTAAAGGGTCGCTAACCAGAGGACACAGATTTAAGCGATTGTCAAAAGAACCAGAGGCAACATGCAGAAACATTTTTTACGCAGCGAGTTGTGATCTGGAATGCACTGCCAAGGGTGGTGAAAGCAGATTCAATAAGAAATTTCAAGAGGAAATTGGATAAACACTTAAAGGGGCTATGTGGAGAGAGCAGGGGAGTAGGATTCATTGGATAGGTCTTTCAAAGAACCCGTACAGGCACAATTGGCCGAATGCCCTCCTTCTGTTTTGTATGATTCTATCATTCTATGAGTTGCCAAACCAACCCACCCTCCTCAGTGCTTCTACACCCTTACTTCAAGTGCTTCCAGGCCTCCCCACCCATGTTAGGACTTCCTGCCCCGTTGCTCACCCATCCGTTGTGCTTGCCGGCTTGCTCGCGAGGCTGTGCAGAGTTCCTTTCTGCCCCACCAGTTGACCTGCAGAGACTAATGGTGAGTGGGGAATGAGGTTGCTGGAGAGTGGGGAATGGGTTGTGCTGTGCTGGTAAGGGGTTGCGATGGAGAGTGGGGAATGGGTTGTTCTGTGTGGGCAAGAGGTTGTGGTTGTGAGTGGATGGTGAAAACATAATGAAGACTAGTGAGATGAGCTTTGAGTAAAGGAGAGAGAGACTTAGGGCAGATACAAAGAAGAAACAGGCAAGGGAAAAGAACGTATGGCAGGAAATTGAAATGAAACTCATTTCATGCCAAATCCCATCAGACTGGCCATCTCCCGATTCCAATTTGCCTCGTGGCATCCACTGCCGCTGGACATCCAGAACGGAAAATGTACTCTCAATGTTTAGTGCAGAAAATTTAGGCAGTGACATTTTTAGGACCGTGGAATTGGATGGGGTTCTGAGCCAATCACGGACCCAGGGTGGATCCAATAATAACACTGCCGCTGGCCATCCCGAACGTGAAATGTACCCTCAATGTTTAAAACAGGTAATTTAGGCAGTGGCATCTTTAGGACCATGCAATTGGATGGGGCTCTGAGCCAATCACGGACTCCGAGTGGATCCAGTTGTCGGACAGTTATGAAATAAGAATGGCTGATTCCTGATCATTTAGTCACCTATTTTAAAATTATGTATTAGGAAGAACATAGGAAAAGGAGTAGGCAAGTCAGCCCTTTAAGCCTGTTCCACCATTCAATTAAATCATGGCTGACCTGTTTCTCAACTCAATCAACCCTCTTTGGTTCCTGATTATTTAGTCAACTCTTTTTAAATGATGTGTTGGGAAGGGGCTTAGGAACAGGTGTACGCCATTCAGCCCGTTAAGTCTGTTCCACCATTCTCCACCACTCTCCATCCCATAGATGGAGCATTGTGTGTGGGTCACGGATCGTTAACAGGTTTATTGGGTATGAAGTGAATAATGACAGTGTCATGACTTCTGAATATTGTCCAATCCAATGCTGTCACCAAGGCACCAAACATTCCGGAAATCAACCAGGTTTAGAGGAAGGAGAGGGTAAACATGGTGTGGGTGTAAAGGGGGTGGGGTTGGAAGAACATCATCCGTCTCACCATCTGGGTCATGTTCCCGCTCTCATTCCGCCTCCCCCCCACCACCCTTTAGACCTGGATCATGTTCTTCCCCCATCCCCACTGTGGTCTCTGTGCCCTTTACCCTGCTGATTTCCTGAACTTCTCTCCCCTCTGAGTTCCCAACTTCCTCTCCTCTCCCCAATTCTCTCCACCCTTCCAATCCCCACTCTTTCTCCCCCCTCTGATCCCCACTCTCTCTCCCCTTCCAATTCCCTCTCTCTCCCCTCCGATTCCTTCCCTCGCTCCCTCTCCCCTCAAATTCCTTCTCTCTCCTTTACAATTCCCTCTTTCTCTCTCCATCCAAACTCCTCTCTCTCCCCTCCTCTCATTCCGCCCCCTCTCTCTCCCTCCAATCTCCTCTCTCTTGCATCCTCTCACTCCCTCCTCTGATTCCCTCTCTCTCCCCTCCTCTCACCCTCCCCTTTCGATCCTTTCTCTCCCACCACCCCCCCAGACCACCAACGCATCCAGTGATCTACTCCTTATGGATCTGAGGAAAGCGTGGTCCAAGGTGCATGGGTAACTGTAGGGCACTGTGCATGTGCAGCTTCAGTAAGAAGCACGAATACTTGAAGGAAACTCAGTGCTCATGCGTAGTTCCAGGAAACTGCGCGTGCGCCGAGCCGTAAGGTTGTTTGTGCAGGCAATCACTGTTGTTTTATTTGATGTGACTATTCCTGTTGAATCTGAAGGGAAATCTCACTGTTAAACCATGTTAATTCTCAACTAAAGATTCCTTCTTTCGTTTACTCACAGTCTGAAGTCACTCTTTGTCTCCTCGATGACTTTTGCCTGATATTTTGAAGAATTATCTCTTCCTTAGAATTTGATTAATTTAACAACTTAATTCTGTAAAAAAACATTTTTGATCACGACAGATTCGGAGCAATTTACAAACTGAATTCTGGAAACAAATAGTTTTGAGTGCCACAGTTCCTGATGTGATTAACAATTGAGTTGCGTTAACAAACGATTTTGATCTCCACAGATCCTGAAGACTTTGGCAAGTTTTAAACAAACTTGTCCCTTACTTGTCAAGAGCTTTTCAGCATCTGCACTTCAGCCACTGGTGAAACCCACTTCCCTCTATGTTGCCATGGTTTCCACTGTGATGTCATGTGACATAACCTCCTGAGTAACAATGTGGGGGTGATGCAGGCCCTAGGTTAAGGACTGCAAGCTGTTTGAGGCTAGCTGGGGTTAAGCACAGACCTGAGATACATTGGGAGCAATTTTACTCAAAGCCATCCGGTGCCAAATCCAGTTGGACTGTCCACCTCCCAGTTGCAATTTGCCTCGTGCCCTCCACTGCCGCTGGCCATCCCGAATGTGAAATGTACCCTCAATGTTTAAAGCAGGTAATTTAGGCAGTGGCATCTTTAGGACCATGCAATTGGATGGGGCTCTGAGCCAATCACGGACGCCGAGTGGATCCAGTTGTCGGACAGTTATGAAATAAGAATGGCTGATCCCTGATCATTTAGTCACCTATTTTAAAATTATGTATTAGGAAGAAAATAGGAACAGGAGTATGCCAGTCAGCCCTTTGAGCCTGTTCCACCATTCAATTAAATCACGGCTGACCTGTTTCTCAACTCAATCAACCTCTTTGGTTCCGTGAGCCTTATTACCCTTGCCTGACAAAAACCTATTAATCTCAGTTGTGAAATTTTCCATTGACTCCCCAAGCATCAACAGATTTTGGGTGAGAGAATTCAAAGTTTCCACTACCCTTTGTGTGAAGAAATCCTTCCTACCCCATCTCAAGTGCTTCCTACCCCATCCCAAGTGCTTGTCATCTTGCCGCCTGCCTGTGCAGAGTTTCTTTCTGCCCCACCTATTCGCCCACCCATCGACCCGCAGAAGCTGTGCACTCACCAACCCCACTTGTCTCTCCATCCACATTGCCTCCCAACCTCTGTACATGGCTGACCCCAGAGCTTTGTACCAATGGGTTGTGTGCGGGCTCACCAGGGCCTGGTGTCATTCAAAATCGATCTGCCGCACCTCTTATAAATGCTCTTTGGTCCCTAGTTATTAATCCAATTCCTACTTTTGTTCTGCCTTCTATCCTGAATTCCAATGGACATTCCTTTAATTAGTGCTTAATTTATATGAACCTTCCATTATGAACGAATGAAGGGACCGAGTGTAATGTAGCCAAGTTTGCGGATGATACAAAGATGGGTGGGAAAGCAAGTTGTGAGGAGGACACAAAAAAATCTTCAAAGGGATAGAGACAGGCTAAGTAAGTGGGCAAAAATTCGGCAGATGGAGTAAAATATGGGAAAGTATGAGGTCATGCACTTTGGCAGGAAAAATAAAAAAGCAACTTATTATTTACATGGAGAGAAATTACAAAATGCTGCAGTGCACAGGAACCTGGGTGTACTTGTCATGAAACACAAAAAGTTAGTACACAGTTACAGCAAGTAATCAGGAAGGCAAATGGAATGTTGGCCTTTACTGCAAAGGAGATGGAGTCTAAAAGAAGGGAAGTCCTGCTACAACTGTACAGGGTATTGGTGAGGCCACACCTAGAGTGCTTGTATTGGAGGCAGTTCAGAGACGGTTCACTAGGTTAATTCCTGAGATGAAGGGGTTGACTTATGAGGAAAGGTTGAGTAGGTTGTGCCTATACTCATTGGAGTTTAGAAGAATGAGAGGTGATCTTATTCAAACATATAAGATACTGAGGGGTCTCGACAAGGTACATGCAGTGAGGATGTTTCCTCTCGTGGGGGAATCTAGAACTAGGGGACATAGAATCAGAATAACGGGTCACCCATTTAAAACTGAGATGAGGAGGAATTTCTTCTCTCAGAGGGTTGTAAATCTGTGGAATTCTCTGCCCCAGAGAGCTGTATGAATAAAGAGTCTGACTAGATACTGTGAGCTCAAAGTAAAGTGTGACCGTAGTCTTTTATTGCAGGTCTCCAGAGTGCCTCTCCAGTCTGTGAGGCCTCCTTAAGTGCTCCCAAGGGATTGTGGGATCCCTTGGGACACCAGGGGATGAGCCCTCTGGTAGTTACACAAGGTATTTACAGATTTACATATATAACAACACTCCCCCGCAAAGTCAATAGGATAACTATTTACAATGTGAGCCGATCTAGGGCCTTTCTTTCACTCGATGCAAATGCTGGTTTTGGTGAGTCGTTTGTTGGGCCCTCGCTGGGCTGCTGTGCAGCTGGCCTTGCTGGGCTGCCTGGTGTGGTGAGTCCTGCTGGGCTGCTGCGGGTGATGGGTTCTGCTTCGTGGTCAACCGTGGTGCCGGTTGCCACTGGTGTGTGTGTTGGGGGGTCAAAGAAGGTAGAGTCCAAAGTGGGTTGCTCAGGATAGTCCGTGAATCTGAGTTTGATTTGATCTAAGTGTTTCCTGTAGATAAGTCCATTTGAAAGTTTAACCCGAAACACCCTACTCCCCTCTTTGGCCACAACAGTGCCGAGAAGCCACTTGGGTCCTTGTCCCTAGTTCAACACAAATACAGGATCATTAATTTCAATTTCGCGTGACACATTTGCACTATCATGATATGTACTTTGTTGAAGCCACCTGCTCTCTACCTGTTTGTGTAGATCAGGGTGGACTAACGAGAGCCTTGTCTTAATGCCCTTTTCATGAGCAGTTCAGCAGGTGCAATCCCAGTGAGCGAGTGGGGTCTCGTGCGGTAACTAACAGGGCTCGGGATAGGCGTGTCTGCAGTGAGCCTTCAGTTACCTTCTTCAAGCACTGCTTGATGGTTTGCACTGCTGTCTCTGCCTGACCATTGGATGCTGGTTTGAACGGGGCAGATGTAACATGTTTGATCCCATTACGGGTCATGAACTCTTTGAACTTGGCACTGGTGAAACACGGCCCGTTGTCGCTCACAAAGGCATCAGGCAGCCTGTGTGTGGCAAACATGGCCCACAGGCTTTCAGTGGTGTCAGCGCACATGCTTGCCGACATTATCTCACATTCAATCCATTTGGAGTACGCATCTACAACCACTAGGAACGTTTTACCCAAGAACGGGTCTGCATAGTTGACATGGACCCTGGACCACGGTTTGGAGGGCCAAGACCATAAACTTAGTGGCGCCTCCCTGGGTGCATTGCTTAACTGTGAACATGTGTTACATTTGTGCACGCAGGACTCTAAGTACACATCGATACCGGGCCACCATACATGGGATTTGGCTATCGCTTTCATTATTACAATGCCTGGGTGGGTACTATGGAGATCACTGATGAAAGTGTCCCTGCCCTTTGTGGGTACTACTACCCGATTACTCCACAGAAGGCAGTCTGCCTGTATAGACATTTCATCTTTGCGCCACTGGTACGGCTTTTTCTCTTCCTGCATTTCTAATGGGACACTGGACCAGCTCCCGTGAAGCACACAATTTTTTATATAGGACAGTAAGAGGTCCTGGTTCCTCCAGGTTCTAATCTGTCGGGCAGCAACCGGTGATTGCTCACTTTAGAATGCTTCCATAACCATGACTAAATCTGCGAGCTGTGCCATTTCCACTCCCGTGGTGGGCAATGGCAGGCTACTGAGGGCATCAGCACAGTTTTCTGTGGCCTGTGGTGGATGGTGTAGTTGTATGCGGACAATGTGAGCGCCCATCTCTGGATGCGGGCCGATGCATTCGTATTTATCCCCTTACTTTCAGAAAGAGGGATATCAGTTTCCAATTCAAATTTGAGCCCAAACATATATTGATGCATTTTCTTTACCCCATAAACACACGCTAACGCTTCTTTTTCAATCATGCTGTAGGCCCTCTCAGAGTTAGACAGACTTCTGGATGCATACGCAACTGGTTGAAATTTCCCAGATTCATTAGCTTGTTGCAATACACACCCGATACCGTATGGCGACGCGTCACATGCTAGTACCAAACGCTTACATCGATCATACAACACAAGCAATTTGTTTGAGCATAACAGTTTTCTAGCTTTTACAAAGGGATTTTCTTGGCTTTTACCCCACACAAGTTTGTCTCCTTTACACAGTAAGGCGTGCAGTGGTTCTAAGTGTGCTGAGACCCGGTAAGAAGTTACGAAAGTAGTTCAGGAGTCATAGTAATGACCGCAGCTCCATCACATTCTGTGGCCTCGGTGCATTCTCGATTGCCTCCGTCTTCGAATCGGTGGGCCTGATGCCATCCGCCGCGATTCTTCTCCCCAGGAACTCCACTTCAGGCACCAGGAAAATGCACTTCGAGCATTTTAACCTGAACCCCACGCGGTTGAGCTGACTAAGAACTCCCTCCAGGTTCTGCAGATGCTCGACTGTGTCCTGACCTGTAACCAAGATGTCGTCCTGGAAGACCACCGTGCGCAGGACCAACCTTAGCAAACTTTCCATGAATCTCTGGAATATCGCTGCGGCTGATCGAATCCCAAACGGGCATCTGTTGTAAATGAAAAGACCTTTGCGCGTGTTGATGCAGGTGAGGCCCTTCGATGATTCCTTCAGCTCCTGCGTCATGTAGGCCGAGGTCAAGTCCAGCTTCGTGAACGTCTTTCTTCCTGCCAGCGTTGCAAAAAGGTCATCTTCCTTTGGTAGTGGGTATTGATCCTGCAGGGAGAAACAATTGATAGTTACTTTGTAATCACCACAGATTCTGACGGTGCCACTCGTTGAATTCGATCGGCGAAATGATGCCCTCTCATTGCAGCCGGTCCAGCTCGATCTCCACCCTCTCATCACATACAGTACTGCTCCCGCCTTGTGATGGATGGGTCATGTCCTCGGAATTAGGTGGATCTGCACTTTTGCTCCTTGGAGCTTCCCGATGCCTGGTTCGAACAGCGAGAGGAACTTGTTTAAGACCTGGGCACACGAAGTGTCATCAACGGATGAGAGAGCTTGGACGTCGTCGCAGTTCCGGCGTATCTTTCCCAGCCAGCTCCTGCCGAGCAGCGTGGGACCATTGCCTGGTACCACCCAGAGTGGTAGCTTGTCTCCATTGTAGGAGACCTTTACAGTAGCACTGCCGATTATGGGAATCAGTTCCTTTGTGTAAGTTCTCAGTTTAGTGCAAATGGGAGTCAGGACTGGTCTTGAAGCCTTGCTGCACCACAATTTATCGAACGTCTTTTTGCTAATAATGGACTGGCTCGCTCCCGTGTCCAGTTCCATTGACATTGGGAATCCATTTAATTCAACCTTCAGCATTATCGGGGGACACTTTGTGGTAAATATGTGCACCTCATATACCTCTGCCTCCTCGGTCTGATGCTTTGGTTCATTGTGATCTGCTGTGGTTCTGTCCTCCTCTGCAACATGGTGGTTCGCAGGATTAGCAGGGTTTGCAGCTCGCCTGCACATACGTTGAAGGTGTCCCATTGTTCCACAGCCCTTGCAGACGTACCCTTTGAAGCGGCATGAATTAAATGATGATCATACCCGCAGCGCCAACAAGGTGTTAATGGCCTTGCATTCATCACCCTTGATGGTGGACTCTTGAGACATCTGTGGACGTGCAGCTGTAGGCATGTGAGGCCTGCCCTGTACATTGCAATTCGAAAACAACATCACTTTGTTCACAGTACTTGTAGCAGCACTCGTGTGCTAAGAGATTTGCTTGGTATTGTCATTGGTGGCAATGCACGCCTGGGCTATCGCTATGGCTTTACTCAAGACTGGGGTCTCTACAGTTAAAAGTTTGTAAAGTATCACTTCAAGGTCAATGCCAAGTACAAAGAAGTCCCTGAGCATGTGCTCCAAATGTCCTTCAAATTCGCAAAGTCCTGCAAGGCGCCTTAGCCTGACGACATAGCTCGCCACTTCCTGGCCTTCAGACCTTTTGTATGTGTAGAACCGGTACCTCGCCATCAGAACGCTTTCCTTCGGGTTCAGATGCTCCTGGACCAGTGTGTACAAATCATCGTACAATTTCTCTGTGGGTTTCACTGGAGCAAGCAGATTTTTCATGAGGCCATACGTTGGTGCCCCGCAAACGGTGAGGAAAATCGTCCTTCGTTTTGCAGTGTTCTCTTCTCCTTCCAGCTCATTGGCCACGAAGTATTGATTGAGTCGCTCCATGAAGGTTTCCCAATCATCTCCCTCTGAAAATTTCTCCAGGATGCCCACTGTTCTCTGCATTGTTGAGTTTGCCATCTGTATCTTGTCGCCAGTTGTTATGTATGAATAAAGAGTCTGACCAGATACTGTGAACTCAAAGTAAAGTGTGACCTTAGTCTTTTACTGCAGGTCTCCAGAGTGCCTCTCCAGCCTGTGAGGCTTCCTTAAGTACAGGTGCTCCCAAGGGATTGTGGGATCCCTTGGGATTCCAGGGGATGAGCTCTCTGGTTGTTACACAAGGTATTTACAGGTTTACATATATAACAGCTAGGTCACTGAATATATTTAAGGTGGAGATAGACAGATTTTTGAGCGATAAAGGAGTGAAGCGTTATGGGGAGCGGGCGGAGAAGTGGTGCTGAGCCCAAGATCAGATCAGCCATGATCTTATTGAATGGTGGAGCAGGCTTGAGGGGCCACATGGCCTACTCCTGTTCCTATTTCTTATGTTCTTATTACTCTACCTGTTGCCTGTTTCTTTCAACAATGTCTTATAGATGCCTTCTAACACATGGAGATTAAGAGTCTGATTTTCTCCACCTGTTGATGATGGAAGTAAGAGGGGAGACGATGACACATTTACATCACTCCAGGATTACCTGGGCCTTCCCCAAAGGAGTGGACCTGTGCCTCGATCATGGCCTGCAAGCATTCCCATGGAAACGAACCAGCAGGGAGCTATACCTGGCTCTTCAGTCCCATTTCTCTGTCCTTGTTTTATTTGCTGTGCTATTCCTTTTCAATCTGAAGGGAGAACTCACTTAAATCATTTGGATTCTCAACTAAAGATTCCTTCTTTTATTTATTCACCATTTGAAGTCACTCTTTTTTTCTCCTCGATGACTTTTGCCTGATATTTTGAAGAATTATCCCTGCCTTAGAATTTGATTAATTTAATAACTTAATTCTATAAACAAATGATTTTGATCTACGCAGATTTTGAAGATTTGGGTAAGGTTTAAACAAACTTGCCCCTTACTTGTCAAGAGCTTTTCAACATTTGCACTTCAACCACTTCCCTCTGTGTTGCCATGGTTTTCACTGTGATGTCATGTGACATAACCTCCTGCGTAATAATGTAAAAAGTAATGCAGACCCGAGGTTAAGTGCCCATATAAGGACTGCAAGCTGTTTGAGGCTAGCTGGGGTTAAGCACAGACCTGAGATACATTGGGAGCAATTTTACTCTAAGCCGTCCATCGGGAATCCCATGTCAAATCCAGTCGGACTGTCCACCTCCCAGTTTTTGCCTCGTGCCCTCCACTGCCGCTGGCCATCCCGAACGTGAAATGTACCCTCAATGTTTAAAGCAAGTAATTTAGGCAGTGGCTTCTTTAGGACCATGCAATTGAATGGGGCTCTGAGCCAATCATGGACCCGAGTGGATCCAGTTGTTGGACAGTTATGAAATAAGAATGGCTGATTCCTGATCATTTAGTCACCTATTTTAAAATTATGTATTAGGAAGGAACATCGGAACAGGAGTAGGCCGGTCAGCCCTTTGAGCCTGTTCCACCATTCAACTAAATCACGGCTGACCTGTTTCTCAACTCGATCAACCCTCTTTGGTTCCGTGAGCCTTATTACCCTTGCCTGACAAAAACCTATAAATCTCAGTTATGAAATTTTCCATTGACTCCCCAAGCCTCAACAGATTTTGGGTGAGAGAATTCAAGGTTTCCACTACCCTTTCTGTGAAGAAATCCTTCCAACCCCATCTCAAGTGCTTCCTACCCCATCCCAAGTGCTTGCCATTTTGCCCGCCTTGCCTGTGCAGAGTTTCTTTCTGCCCCACCTATTCGCCCACCCATCAACCCGCAGAAGCTGTGCACTCACCAACCCCACTTCTCTCTCCATCCACATTGCCTCCCAACCTCTGTACATGGCTGACCCCAGAGCTTTGTACCAATGGGTTGTGTGCGGGTTCACCAGGGCCCGATGTCGTTCAAAATCGATCTGCCTCTCATAAATGCTCATTGGTCCCTAATTATTAATCCAATTCCTTCTTTTGTTCTGCCTTCTATCCTGATTTCCAATGGATATTAAAAAAAACATGACATAAAAGCATAGAAAATAGGTGCAGGAGTAGGCTATACGGCCCTTCGAGCCTGCACCACCATTCAACATGATCATGGCTGATCATGCACTTCAGTACCCCATTCTTGCTTTCTCTCCATACCCCTTGATCCCTTTAGCCATAAGGGTCACATCTAACTCCTTTTTGAATATATCTAACGAACTGGCCTCAACAACTTTCTGTGGTAGAGAATTCCACATGCTCACAACTCTCTGAGTAAAGAAGTTTCTCCTCATCTCGGTCCGAAATGGCTTATCCCTTACCGTTAGACTGTGACCCCTGGTTCTGGACTTCCCCAACATCGGGAACATTCTTCCTGTATCTAACCTGTACAATCCTGTCAGAATTTTATATGTTTCTATGAGATCCCCTCTCATTATTCTAAATTCCATTGAATATAAACCTAGTTGATCCAGTCTTTCTTCATATGTCAATCCTGTCATCCCGGAAATCAGTCTGGTGAACCTTCGCTGCACTCCTTCAATAGCAAGAATGTCCTTCCTTAGATTAGGAGACCAAAACTGTACACAATATTCAATGTGTGGCCTCACCAAGGCCCTGTACAACTGTAGTAAAATCTCCCTGCTCCTATACTCAAATCCTCTTGCTATGAAGGCCAACATGCCATTTGCCTTCTTCACCACCTGCTGTTCCTGTATGCCAACTTTCAATGACTGATGTACCATGACACCCAGGTCTCGTTGCACCTCCCCTTTTACGAATCTGTCACCATTCAGATAATAAGCTGCCTTCCTGTTTTTACCATCAAAGTAGATAACCTCAAATTTGTTTACATTATATCGCATCTGCCATGCATTTGCCCACTCATCTAACCTGTCCAAATCACCCTGCAGCCGCTTAGCATCCTCCTCACAGCTCACACTGCCACCCAGCTTGGTGTCATCTGCAAACTTTGAGATATTACATTCAATTCCTTCATCAAAATCATTAATGTATATTGTAAATAGCTAGGGTCCCAGCACTGAACCTTGCGGTACCCCACTAGTCACTGCCTGCCATTCTGAAAAGGACCCGTTTATTCCTACTCTTTGCTTCCTGTCTGCTAACCAGTTCTCTATCCACATCAGTACATTACCCCCAATACCATGTGCTTTAATTTTGCACACTAATCTCTTGTGTAGGACCTTGTCAAAAGCCTTTTGAAAGTTTAAATACACCACATCCACTGGCTCCCCCTTGTTACATCCTCAAAAAACTCTAGAAGATTTGTCAAGCATGATTTCCCTTTCATAAAACCATGCTGACTTGGACCAATCCTGTCACTGCTTTCCAAATACGCTGCTATTACATCTTTAATAATTGATTCCAATATTTTCTCCATCACCGATGTCAGGCTGACCGGTCTATAATTCCCTGTTTTCTCTCTCCCTCCTTTTTTAAAAAGTGGGGTTACATTAGCTGCCCTCCAGTCCAAAGGAACTGATCCAGAGTCTATCGAATGTTGGAAAATGACCACCAATGCATCCACTATTTCTAGGGCCACTTCCTTAAGTACTCTGGGATGCAGACTATCAGGCCCTGGGGATTTATTGGCCTTCAATCCCATCAATTTCCCTAACACAATTTCCTGACTAATAAGGATTTCCTTTAGTTCCTCTTTCTCGCTAGACCCTCGGTCCCCTCGTATTTCCGGAAGGTTATTTGTGTCTTCCTTAGTGAAGACAGAACCAAAGTATTTGTTTAATTGGTCTGCCATTTCTTTGTTCCCCATTATAAATGCACCTGATTCTGACTGTAAGGGACCTACATTTGTCTTCACTAATCTTTTTCTTTTCACGTATCTGTAGAAGCTTTTGCAGTCAGTTTTTATGTTCCCTGCAAGCTTACTCTCATATTCTATATTCCCCCTCCTAATTAAACCCTTTGTCCTCCTCTGCTGAATTCTAAATTTCTCCCAGTCCTCAGGTTTGCTGCTTTTTTTGGCCTATTTATATGCCTCTTCCTTGGATTTAACACTATCCCTTGTAAGCCACGGTTGAGTCACCTTCCCCGTTTTATTTATACGCCAAACAGGGATGTACAATTGTTGAAGTTCATCCATGTGATCTTTAAATGTCTGCCATTGCCAATCCACCGTAATACCTTTAAGTATCAGTCGCCAGTCTATCCTAGCCAATTCACGTCTCTTACCATTGAAGTTACCTGTCTTTAAGTTCAGGACTCTAGTCTCTGAATTAACTGTGTCACTCTCCATCTTAATGAAGAATTATACCATATTATGGTCACTCTTCCCCAAGGGGCCTCGCACAACAAGATTGCTAATTAATCCTGTCTCATTACACAACACCCAGTCTAGGATGGCCAGCTCTCTAGTTGGTTCCTCGACATATTGGTCCAGAAAACCATCCCTTATACATTCCAGGAAATCTTCCTCCACTGTATTGCTACCAGTTTTGTTAGCCCAATCTATATGCAGATTAAAATCACCCATGATACCTTTATTGCATGCATCCCTAATTCCTTGTTTGATGCCATCCCAACCTCACTATGACTGTTTGGTGGTCTGTACACAACTCCCACTAGTGTTTTCTGTCCTTTGGTGTTCCGCAGCTCTACCCATACAGATTCCATCTCATGCACGCTAATGTCTGTAGGAGCACAGTCCCGCATTTCTGAACTCTTTGCTTCAGCACGCAGTCTGAAGTTTGGATTAAAAAACAGGAAGATTGGAAGTTTGGATCGAATAGAGACTCTTAGACAATGTGGCGCCTTCCAGCCATTGAAATGAGTAACTGGTCATTGTCTGGATGTTAAATATTTGAGTACCTTGGAACTAAACAATGTTAAGAATAATGGAAATTCATGACTAAACGGATTCAATGATGTCTGTATGTTAAGTATTTGAGTGTAACTTTGTTACTATGCGAGGAAACGATTCTGTATGTTAAGTATTTGATTGTACCTTTGTTTCTATTTAATGACATCTGCAGGTTAAACAAGCAACGTTAAGTATTTGAGTACCTTGTTATGGTGGGAATAATAGTCTGTATGTTAAACGATTCAGAAAACAGTTAGTCATGATTGGCTAAATACAAAGAATAAGAGTTCAAAGGCTTTTTAGATATAAAAGATGGAACTGGCTTTTGTCACACAGACTCTTATGGACTGTAGAGACTCTCATGGACTGTAGAGACACTGGACATTCGGAAGGTATGTGTCTCAAGCATCCACAGAAATCGAAGCAAGCTGCATTTCTGCGGCCGCAACCGAGACTCCAGCATGGTATGTTGCCTCCCTGGTGCAAGGGTCAAGGATGTCTCGGAGCGGGTGCAGAACATTCTGAAAAGGGAGGGTGAACAGCCAGTTGTCGTGGTGCACATAAATACAAACGATATAGGTAAAAAACGGGATGAGGTCCTACGAGACGAATTTAGGGAGCTAGGAGCTAAATTAAAAAGTGGGACCTCAAAAGTAGTAATCTCGGGATTGCTACCAGTGCCACGTGGTAGTCAGAGTAGGAATCGCAGGATAACTCAGATGAATATGTGGCTTGAGGAGTGGTGCAGAAGGGAGGGATTCAAATTCCTGGGACATTGGGACCAGTTCTGGAGGAGATGGGACCAGTACAAACCGGACGACCTGCACCTGGGCAAGACCGGAATATACATAAGAACATACATAAGAACATAAGAATTAGGAACAGGAGTAGGCCATCTAGCCCCTCGAGCCTGCTCCGCCACTCAACAAGATCATGGCTGATCTGGCCGTGGACTCAGCTCCACTTACCCGCCCGGTCCCCATAACCCTTAATTCCCTTATTGGTTAAAAATCTATCTATCTGTGATTTGAATACATTCAATAAGCTAGCCTCAACTGCTTCCCTGAGCAGAGAATTCCACAGATTCACAACCCTCTGGGAGAAGAAATTCCTTCTCAACTCGGTTTTAAATTGGCTCCCCCGTATTTTGAGGTTGTGTCACCTAGTTCTAGTCTCCCCCACCAGTGGAAACAACCTCTCTGCCTCTATCTTGTCTATCCCTTTCATTATTTTAAATGTTTCTATAAGATCGCCCCTCATCCTTCTGAACTCCAATGAGTAAAGACCCAGTCTACTCAATCTATCATCATGAGGTAACCCCCTCATCTCCGGAATCAGCCTAGTGAATCGTCTCTGACCCGCTCCAAAGCTAGTATATCCTTCCTTAAGTAAGGTGACCAAAACTGCACGCAGTACTCCAGGTGCAGCCTCACCAATACCCTGTACAGTTGCAGCAGGACCTCCCTGCTTTTGTACTCCATCCCTCTTGCAATGAGGGCCAACATTCCATTCGCCTTCCTGATTACCTGCTGCACCTGCAAACTAACTTTTTGGGATTCATGCACAAAGACCCCCAGGTTTCTCTGCACCACAGCATGTTGTAATTTCTCCCCATTCAAATAATATTCCCTTTTACTGTTTTTTTTTCCAAGGTGGATGACCTCACATTTTCTGACATTGTATTCCATCTGCCAAACCTTAGCCCATTCGCTTAACCTATCTAAATCTCTTTGCAGCCTCTCTGTGTCCTCTACACAACCCGCTTTCCCACTAATCTTTGTGTCATCTGCAAATTTTGTTACACTACACTCTGTCCCCTCTTCCAGGTCATCTATGTATATTATAAACAGTTGTGGTCCCAGCACCGATCCCTGTGGCACACCACTAACCACCGATTTTCAACCCGAAAAGGACCCATTTATCCCGACTCTCTGCTTTCTGTTCGCCAGCCAATTCTCTATCCATGCTAATACATTTCCTCTGACTCCGCGTGCCTTTATCTTCTGCAGTAACCTTTTGTGTGGCAACTTATCGAATGCCTTTTGGAAATTTAAATACACCACATCCATCGGTACACCTCTATCCACCATGCTCGTTATATCCTCAAAGAATTTTAATAAATTAGTTAAACATGATTTCCCCTTCATGAATCCATGTTGTGTCTGCTTGATTGCACTATTCCTATCTAGATGTCCCGCTATTTCTTCCTTAATGATAGTTTCAAGCATTTTCCCCACTACAGATGTTAAACTAACCGGCCTATAGTTACCTGCCTTTTGTCTGCCCCCTTTTTTAAACAGAGGCGTTACATTAGTTGCATTCCAATCCGATGGTACCTCCCCAGAATCAATATCCTAGGGGGAGTGTTTGCTAGTGCTGTTGGGAAGGAGTTAAACTAATATGGCAGGGGGATGGGAACCTATGCAGGGAGACAGGGGGAAATAAAATGGAGTCAGAAGCAAAAGATAGAAAGGAGAATAGTAAAAGTGGAGGGCGGAGAAACCCAAGGCAAAAAACAAAAAGGGCCACATTACAGAAAAATTCTAAAGGGGCAAAATGTATTAAAAAGACAAGCCTGAAGGCTCTGTGCCTCAATGCGAGGAGTATTCGGAATAAGGTGGACAAATTAACTGCGCAGATAGCAGTTAATGGATATGATGTGATTGGCATCACGGAGACATGGCTCCAGGGTGACCAAGGCTGGGAACTCAACATCCAGGGGTATTCACCATTTAGGAAGGATAGACAGAAAGGAAAAGAAGGCGGGGTGGCATTGCTGGTTAAAGAGGAAATTAATGCAATCGTAAGAAAGGACATTAGCTTGGATGATGTGGAATCGGTATGGGTGGAGCTACGGAATACCAAAGGGCAGAAGATGCTAGTGGGAGCTGTGTACAGGCCACCAAATAGTAGTAGTAAGGTTGGGGATAGCATCAAACAAGAAATAAGGGATGTGTGCAATAAAGGTACAGCAGTTATCATGGGCGACTTTAATCTACATATTGATTGGGATAACCTAACTGGTAGCAATGCGATGGAGGAGGATTTCCTGGAGTGTATTTGGGATGGTTTTCTAGACCAACCAGAGCTGGCCATCCTAGATTGGGTTATGTGTAATGAGAAGGGACTAATTAGCAATCTTGTTGTGTGAGGCCCCTTGGGGAAGAGTGACCATAACATGGTAGAATTCTTTATTAGGATGGAGAGTGAGAAAGTTAATTCAGAAACTAGGGGTCAGAACTTAAGGAAAGGTAACTTTGATGGTATGAGGCGCGAATTGGCTAGATTAGACTGGCAAATGATACTTAAAGGGTTGATGGTGGATAGGCAATGGCAAACCTTTAAAGATCATATGGATGCACTTCAACACGTGTACATCCCTGTCTGGAGTAAAAATAAAATGGGGAAGGTGGCTCAACCGTGGCTAACAAAGGAAATTAAGGATAGTGTTAAATCCAAGGATGAGGCATAAAAATTAGCCAGAAAAAGCAGCAAACCTGAGGACTGGGAGAAATTTAGAATTCAGCAGAGGAAGACAAAGGGTTTAATTAAGAGGGGAAATATAGAGTACAAGAGGAAGCTTGCCGGGAACAGAAAAACTGACTGCAAAAGCTTCTATAGATATGTGAAGAGAAAAAGATTAGTGAAGACAAATATAGGTCCCTTGCAGTCGGATTCAGGTGAATTTTAATGGGGAACAAAGAAATGGCAAACCAATTGAACAAATACTTTGGTTTTGTCTTCACAAAGGAAGACACAAATAACCTTCAGGAAGTACTAGGGGACCTAGGGTCTAGTGAGAAGGAGGAACTGAAAGATATCCTTATTAGGTGGGAAATTGTGTTAGGGAAATTGATGGGATTGAAGGCTAATAAATCCCTGGGGCCTGATAGTCTACATCCCAGAGTACGTAAAGAAGTGGCCCTAGAAATAGTGGATGCGTTGGTGATCATTTTCCAACAGTCTATCAACTCTGGATCAGTCCCTATGGACTGGAGGATATCTAATGTAACACCACTTTTTAAAAAAGGAGGGAGAAAGAAAACGGGTAATTATAGACCGGTTAGTCTGACATCAGTAGTGGGGAAAATGTTGGAATCAATCATTAAGGATGAAATAGCAGCGCATTTGGAAAGCAGTGACAGGATTGGTCCAAGTCAGCATGGATTTATGAAAGGGAAATCATGCTTGACAAATCTTCTGGAATTTTTTGAGGATGTAACTAGTAGAGTGGACAAGGGAGTACCAGTACCAGTGGATGTGGTGTATTTGGACTTTCAATCGGCTTTTGACAAAGTCCCACACAAGAGATTGGTGTACAAAATCAAAGCACATGATATTGGGCGTAATGTACTGACGTGGATAGAGAACTGGTTGGCAGACAGGAAGCAGAGAGTCGGGATAAACAGGGCCTTTTCAGAATGGCAGGCAGTGACTAGCGGAGTGCTGCAGGGCTCAGTGCTGGGACCCCAGCTCTTTACAATATATATTAATGATCTAGAGGATGGAATCGAGTGTAATATCTCCAAGTTTGCAGATGGCAACAAACTGGGTGGCGGTGTGAGCTGTGAGGAGGACTCTAAGAGGCTGCAGGGTGATTTGGACAGGTTAGGCGAGTGGGCAAATGCATGGCAGATGCAGTATAATGTGGATAAATGTGAGATTATCCACTTTGGGGGTAAAAACACGAAGGCAGAATATTATCTGAATGGCGGCAGATTAGGAAAAGAGAAAGTGCAGTGAGACCTGGGTGTCATGGTTCATCAGTCATTGAAAGTTGTCATGCAGGTACAGCAGGCGGTGAAGAAGGCAAATGGTATGTTGGCCTTCATAGCTAGGGAATTTGAGTATAGGAACAGGGAAGTCTTACTGCAGTTGTACAGGGCCTTGGTGAGGCCTCACCTGGAATATTGTGTTCCGTTTTGGTCTCCTAATCTGAGGAAAGACGTTCTTGCTATTGAGGGAGTGCAGCGAAGGTTCACCAGACTGATTCCAGGGATGGCTGGACTGACATATGAGGAGAGACTGGATCAACTGGGCCTTTATACACTGAAGTTTAAAAGGATGAGAGGGGATCTCATAGAAACATGTAAGATTCTGACGGGGCTAGACAGGTTAGATGCGGGAAGAATGTTCCCGATGTTAGGGAAGTCCAGAACTATGGGACACATTCTTAGGATAAGGGACAAGCCATTTAGGACTGAGATGAGGAGAAACTTCTTCACTCAGAGAGTTGTTAACCTGTGGAATTCCCTGCCGCAGAGAGTTGTTGGTGCCAGTTCATTTGATATATTCAAGAGGGAGTTAGACATGGCCCTTACGGCTAAAGAGTTCAAGGGGTATGGAGAGAAAGCAGGAAAGGGGTACTGAAGGAATGATCAGCCATGATCTTGTTGAATGGTGGTGCAGGCTCGAAGGGCCAAATGGCCTACACCTGTACCTATTTTCTATGTTTCTATGTTTGTGAAGTGTTCCCAGTAACTTTCATACTTGGTTTGTTTAGTATGAATGTTTAAATAAAAGACCCGATCCTGCCTTTACTACAATTAAGTGCGTGCGGGTAATTCGATGTTAAAAGCAATGAAGCGAAAAAGAGCAAGACAGCCGTTTACAACAATGTCTTTCCTTACTACTGCGTTAATTTCCTCTTCAAACAGCAACGCTACCCCATCTCCTTTTCCTTTCAGTCGATCTTTCCTGAATATTGAATACCCCTGGATGTTGAGTTCCCAGCCTTGGTCACCCTGGAGCCATGTCTCCGTAATCCCAATTACATCATATCCGTTAACAGCTATCTGCGCAGGTAATTCATCCGCCTTACTACGAATGCTCCTCGCATTGAGACACAGAGCCTTCAGGCTTGTTTCTTTAACACTCTTTGTGTCCTTTTAGAATTATGTTGTAATGTGGCCCTTTTTGATTTTTGCCTTTGATTTTTCTGCCCTCCACTTTTACTTATCTCCTTTATACCTTTTGCTTCTGACCCCGTTTTACTTCTCTCTGTCTCCCTGCATAGGTTCCCATCCACCTGCCCTATTAGTTTAAATTCTCCCCAATAGCACTAGCAAACACTCCCCCTAGGACATCGGTTCCAGTCCTGCCCAGGTGCAGACCGTCCGGTTTGTACTGGTCCCACCTCCCCCAGAACCGGTTCCAATGTCCCAGGAATTTCAGTCGCTCCCTCTTGCACCATTCCTCAAGTCACGTATTCATCTTAACTATCCTACTATTTCTACTCTGACTAGCACGTGGCACTGGTAGCAATCCTGAGATTACTACCTTTGAGGTCCTATTTTTTAGTTTAACTCCTAGCTCCCTAAATTCAGCTTGTAAGACCTCATCCCGCTTTTTCCTATATCGTTGGTACCTATATGCACCATGACAACTGGCTGTTCAGCCTCCCCCTCCAGAATGCCCTGCAGCCGTTCCGAGACATCCTTGACCCTTGCACCAGGGAGGCAACATACCATCCTGGAGTCTCGTTTGCGGCTGCAGAATCGCCTATCTATTCCCATTACAATAGAATCCCCTACCACTATAGCTCTCGCATTCTTTTTCCTGCCCTCCTGCACAGCCATGAACTTGGCTGCTGTTGCCTTGCCCTGATGAGCTATCTCCCCCAACAGTACCCAAAGTGGTATATCTGTTTTGGAGGCAGGTGATCGCAGGGGACCCCTGCACTACCTTCCCTCCACTGCTCTTCCTGCTGGTCACCAATTCCCTATCTGCCTGTGTAACCTTTACCTGTGGTGTGACCAACTCACTAAACATGCTTTTCACGACATCCTCAGCATCGCGGATGCTCCAGAGTGAATCCATGCGCAGCTCCGGTGCCGCAATGCGCTTTGTCAGGAGCTGCAGCTGGATACACTTCCTGCACACATAGTAGTCAGGGACACTGGAAGCGTCTCTCATTTCCCACATAGCACAGGAGGAGCATGATATGGGTCTGGGCTCTCCTGATATGACTTAACCCTTAAATTACTTAATTTGGCAACAATGACAAGGTTTCTTACTGATAAGAAAAAGAAAAAAGATAAAGAAAAAGAAAACAACTCACCAGTCAACCAGCCAATCACTTACCTTCTTGACTGTGACGTCACACTTCGATTACTTTTTGCTTCTTTCTTACTTTTGACCGCCCCCTGCAGCTGCAGTTAGCTGCTCCTCCGACTGCTCTTCCCTGACTGCTGTCGACCCCGGACTGCCACTGGGCCTTTATAGGCCGCCGCTGCTCCTCCAACTTCTCCTCCCCGACTGCCGCCGACCCGGACTGCCACTGGGCCTTTATAGGCCGCCGCTGCTCCTCCAACTTCTCCTCCCCGACTGCCGCCGACCCGGACTGCCACTGGGCCTTTATAGGCCGCCACTGCTCCTCCCCGACTGCCGCCGACCCGGACTGCCACTGGGCCTTTATAGGCCGCCGCTGCTCCTCCAACTGCTCCTCCCCGACTGCCGCCGACCCGGACTGCCACTGAGCCTTTATAGGCCACCGCTGCTCCTCCAACTGCTCTTCCATGACTGCCGCCGACCCGGACTGCCACTGGGCCTTTATAGGCCACCGCTGATCCTCCAACTGCTCCTCCACGACTGCCGCCGACCCGGACTGCCACTGGACCTTTATAGGCCACCACTGCTCCTCCAACTGCTCTTCCCTGACTGCCGCTGTCCCCGGACTGCCACTGGGCCTTTATAGGCCACCACTGCTCCTCCAACTGCTCTTCCCCGATTGCCGCCGACCCAGGACTGCCGCTGGGCCTTTAGTGCTCAATTTATATGAACCTTCCATTATGAAGGAATGAAGGGACCAAGCTGCGAGCGACATCTGTTAGCAACTTTTTGGACAGTAAAGCATTTTCGGTCGCTCACAGGGTTAGCTACAGTAACTCTACTGACCTGTCACACCCCGACACAAATGTTACTGGACGGTAGATTGAAAGATGGAACAGTGAGCAGTAACAGGATTGCTCGCTGGATATTGTTGCTTACTCAGTTAGACCTGAACCTGGTTTATCCGGGGGCAGCTCATGTGTGTTCAGTGGAAGGAATGTGGGATGTAGATGTGGGATTCCGACCAGGAGAACACCCGATAGGCAGGGACATCTATGTAGATGGGTCTAGTTCAGTGATAAAAGAGAGAAACAGGCTGCGGGATTTACGATCCTGATACAGGGATAGAGAAAGCCATTAAACTCCCCAACACTTTAAGTGCGCAGCAGGCCGAGCTGTAGCGTACGTGGTCACACTCCCGAACAAATTCCCAACTCCCTATACGATATGTTCGGACTCCATGTTCACTTGTAACTTCTGTACCGAGTATTTAGCCATATGGGCTAGGTGAGGGTTTAAGTCCTCAGACGGAAAATCGTGGGTGACAGCTCCTTTGTTAAAAGTCATTTTGGACGTCACAGGTAGGGACCAAAAGGATTACTACATCCAAAAGATTAGAGCACACTCTAAGACAGAGCCCAAGTGGAAAGGAAATGAAAAACAGACACACTGGCCAAAACAGGGGCAGGAGAAGGGACACCTTGGGACCCATATCACTGTGGACAGATTATAGCTGTAACAGGCAGAGAGGGGCCCAAAGAAGTACCATTGCCGCCTGATTTAAAACAGGCTCAGCCATGGGATACAGATCTTAGAGCAGCAATTAGGGACAAGATAGACGGGAAATCTGTAGCGGGGACCTTTGGGAGCTGCAGACATAGCAGTAATGCTGTTTAAAGGAGACAGTTGGATTGTGCCAGGGCAGTGCAGGGAAGAATTCTTGCAGCTAGCGCATGGGGGTCCAGGAACTGGACATCCAGGGCCAGAAATGACGTGGAATAAAGTAGAAGCCGTGGGGTGGTGGCCCGGGCTTAGAAGTGATGTAAGGGATTACTGTCAGAATTATCTGGTATGTGCCGCAAGCAATCCAGACACCCACCGGAGGAAGGCTCTGTTGGGACACAGGAGGAGGGTAGAGGGGCCATGGCAGTCTATACAGATAGATTTCATAGGGCTACTGCCCACCTCAGGTAGAGGCAATAAATATTGCCTGGTGTTAATAGATCTCTTTACGAAATGGGTAGAAGCTTTTCCTTGTATGGTGGCCACCGCAGTAGTCACTGCAAAGATTCTGGTGCGAGAAGAATTTTCTTGATGGGGACTGCCCCTGATAGTGGAATCAGACCAAGGGAATCATTTCACCGGAGTGGTAATGCAGGCCACCCTAAAACTGTTAGGGATACAGGGGAAATGGCATAAGGCATATAATCCCCAATTGTCAGGTCCAGTAGAAAGGAAAACCGGACCATAAAAGAGAGGCTTAGAAAGGAGATAGGAAATACCCCGAAGAAATGGGATGAGATTCTACCCCTCATACTGATGAGCCACCGAGCCAGTCTCTCTAAGAGTACGGGATACTCTCCACATGCGCTGATGACAGGGAGACTTATGAGGACTCCGACACACATCCGATCACCAATCCTGACCAAAAAGCAGGTTAACGAAGTCACACGGGACAGGTTTGTCAGAGATCTGTATGATACTCTGAAGGGGCGGCATTGGGAAGCAGCTAACAATATGGGCAGACAGCACCAGCAGAATAAACTGATGCTGGAACCCCGGGTTACACAGGAATGGAAGGTAGGGGATCAGGTAATAGTCAGGAATTATGCCAGAATAGGGGCATTTGAAACATTTTACAAAGGATCATATAGCATTTTAGACAAGGCAAGCCCGATGGTCTATGCGATCCAGCTGCCGAAACATAAAAAGTGGTTTCATATAAACCAATGTAAGCTGTATAACCCCGGAGAGAAAAGTAAAAAGCAGGCGAAGGCCCAAGGAACAGTAATGAGTTTGATCAGTGTAAGCCTTCCACCAATGCTGTGGGCTGATGATGAAGGAGAAGTAAGGGACGGAGCAGTAAGGCGGAGTAGTCGGGTGCTGCGACCTAGGGTCCTACATCTTCACCCCCGAGCCTCCGAAAGACTAAGCATCAGGATAAAAGGAGAAGGAAGCAGTGATCTTAAAAAGGGAACATGTACATATGTGAATAACTGAAGAAGGAGGCCCCCACAGAGCAAAAGTATTTTTCATTTTTGTCTTTATCGGAGCGAATCGAGCTAGGGATACGAGATGAGGTGGATGTTGTGGATAGGCCTGTGGTCGGCCCTGATTATTTAAGGACGGGGAGATTGGGGAGACACCGAGACATTCCTTACATACGGGTGTATGGGAGGAACCGGCCCCAGTGTAACTCAAAGGGGAGCGATACGGAGCAACAAGGGCACAAATGCCTATGCTCACACTGGGAGTTGGCCAGGGTGATTATGGTCAAATTCGACCAAGCACTCTGGACAAACCGAGGATAAACTTGGGGAGGTGTCAGTGTTCTGCCCAAGGCTAAACATCACGACCAGGAAGGTACGAGTGAGAGAGGGTAGACGAGTTTGTCTGAAATGTAAAGGGATTATCCCCATGGGAGGATGGTGGTGGTTATGGAAAACAGACAGGGGAAAAGTTAATGCATCCACAAAATGGGAGAAATTGGGTAATAGCTCAAACAGGCTGACCACAGGAACAAAAGGGGTGAAATTATGTTGGGAGAAGTGGGGAAGGAGGAACAAGGGATTTATGTCTGTGTGGTTAGATCTAGCTACACGTGCAGGGGAGGTGTGGTAATTGTTTTTAAATGACAATGGCAGGATTCCGGGTCGGGGATGAACTGGGCGCAGGGTTTTGATTCCTGTATGATCTTGAACCCTCCAAAAACAGTCAATGCAACCGAGCTGATCGGAGCAGATTAAAACCTCTCCCTAAAATGCTGGAGATTCCAAACCAAGAAATTCCATGTCCTGTCCTAACACCCAGGTCGAAGAACGGGCTGACATTAATCCCAACACGGAAAATGTTGTATCATACTGTATATTATGAAGTAGCGTCGGTTATTCTAAATTTAACAGAGTTACAATTACCCCGGTGGTGCCCGCCAGAAACGGAAAAATTATACGAACGGTTATTAAAATAAATGTTTAAACAATTCTATCATAAGAATTATGGGGACGAGAGTCAGGGGGAAGCGTGCAAACCGAGTAAAAAAGGGGATTAATGAAGGGGATGTATCTACAGCATTTAATACTGGGACATCACTGGTAAATAGTGTGGACAATGCGCAGTTGCAAGTCCAAGTGAATACCTTAAGAGACCAGTTAAAGAAGATACTGGAGGAGGGTAGAACTACAGGAGGACCAGCCAATGACAATTCATTTGAAGTAGATGGTCGTTGAGGTGGAATCACACGCTCAGACCATCAATGCTTTAATAAAGGAGGGTTTAATAAAGGAGGGTAGAAACGCATCAGATCAAGCTGCTCAGAATGACATGTGTCATGTACAGAGCTTGGTTGTTAAATGAAGGACGCAGTAATTTAGAGGATTTAAAACTGGGCCACATACCATCGTGGGTCAGTAACAAGCATCTAAAAGCTTTGAGTGTCTACAGCAACCTCCTGAAATCGTGCCAGCTACGGTCAGCCTCCGAAGCGTACCCAGTCCCGGTCAACTGTGGTCAGAGTAAACAATCTATAATGGGGATAGTGCTTAGAATACCAGTGATGGATCAGTCACAATGACCCATATTGGTATACCATGTGGAAAACATTGGGGGAATTCGGAACAGGGTACATGTGAAGCATCTTAGAATTCCGCAGTATGTGGTAAAATTGGGAGACTCAATAACCGGTGCTAGTCTGGAGGGATGCCAGAGAGGAGGTACACATATGATATTGGGCCTCTATCATCTGAATCCTTTCGACCGGCCGGTATGTGGGTTCAAGTATGAGGACGGGCAATCTATGTCCCGCCACAGGTTGCGTACAAGGGAAATGGGACATACTGTGTCACCACCAACGAAAGTCGGTACAGAGTACACCAGGACACTTGGTATCCAGTGACAGATTCTACCTTTTGTTTCAAGCCCCAGGTAGAGACACTCAAACCACAAGAAAGGGTAATCCCTATCTCAGACTGCAAACACATAAGTATCACAGTCAATGGTACTTTACTGAACCTCCAGGAATAATATCGCGTTTTGGATACGATATCCCGTCATTACCCGAACATTTGACCGAACTATTAAAGGACATCGAGCTATCTCACAAACACCGAACGAATGGGAAAGTAAGAGAGGAAATCAAGGAAATTATGGCCCCTACACAATGGGATTTGGACTCAATATTGAGATCCGCTCCTGGGTTCGAATCATATCACACGCACTAGTAATTGTAGTTGGTAATAGTGTATCTATTTATCTTATCCTGTAAGTTAAAACAGAAAATGAAGGAAGGGAATCTTGAAGGGTTATTAAAATGAAAGTGTTTGTATATAAAACTGAAGTCAGATCAAGGCCGAACATTGTGTTGTTGTAAAAAGCATTGGTTTGTTGGGAAAGGTACTGTTTTTGTTGTTAAAAAATAGGATTGCAATCTGGAGTTTTTCATTGAGACTGCAATTCACCCAAAAAAGCTCATAGAAAAAGAAGAAATCACTGAGAGCAATGTCTTCGAGTTTATATTAAAGAGACATTAAAGGAGGGAGTGTAAGGTTACAATTTTTCTAGAAAGCACAGAACGAGGCCACAAACTAAAAAGTTGATTACATTGATTTGATACAAGCTTTTGGAATTAACTGGACAAAGGGAGCAAAAGGGTGTCAGCCTGGGGGCAGGTGGTGATTCACCACCCATTAAGGACAATCTTTGTAGTCAAGTACCAAACTGGTTTTATGCATAACAACAATGGGGTTGTTACATTTTCATAAACTGAAGAGGTCCTGAACTGATTGGCCAGAGGGGAGAAAAACAAATCTCGCTGGACAACAAAGAGATCACACCAGGTGTAAATTTTTGGAGAACGAAGTATTAAGGATGAGGAGTCATCTTTTGCCTGGTAGACTCCGTGTGCAAACTGGGAACATTCGGGCCCACCATTGCAGTCAATCAAACAAGATCACTACAAATAACATATTGAGTCAAACACATTATCGAAAAACCGCAGCAGCGGGGGATTATGCATAACACGGATATAAATATGCGAGCTAGAAGCTGCTCAGAAGTGAACAAGAGGAGCGAAAAAGAGAAGCAAAGTTTGGTGCCGTACCAAAGTGATGTACGGAACGGACATGGAAGGGACAGAACTGAGAAGAACAGCTAGGGGAGGAAACATCCGGTCAAGGACCAACAACCAAGAACCTACAATCCACAATTACAGCGATAAACTGGATGGGTGATTGTATGTCTTCAGTCAATTCTCTCAGGGATCTAGTTCTGTAGTTTTAGTTAGTTTTTGCTTAATAAAACTGACACTGGGTTAAGCCTACATTTTCCTATAATTCCCATGTTCAAACAAATCAAGGTAGAGTGTTAAAACAAACATCCGACACTCTTTGGCGTTTAGAAGAATAACAGGTGATCTTATTGAAATATATAAGATACTGAGAGGTCTCGACAAGGTAGGAGCAGAGAGGATGTTTCCTTTCATGGGGGAATCTAGAACTAGGGGGCATAGTTTCAGAATAAGGGTCGCCCATTTAAAACTGAGATGAGGAGAAACTTCTTCTCTTAGAGAGTTGTAAATCTGTGGAATTCTCTGCCCCAGAGAGCTGTGGAGGCTGTGTCATTGAATATATTTAAGATGGAGATAGACAGATTTTTGAGCGATAAGGGAGTGAAGCGTTATGAGGAGCGGGCAAGGGAGTGGTGCTGAGCCCAAGATCAGTTCAGCCTTGACCTTATTGAATGGTGAAGCAGGCTTGAGGGGCCACATGGCCTACTCCTGCTTCTATTTCTTATATTCTTGTTACTCTACCTGCTGCCCTGTTTTTTTCAACAATGTCTTCAAGATGCCTTCAGACACATGGAGATTAAGGCGTTGATTCTCCCCAGCTGCTAATGATGGAAGAAGGGAGACGATCAACACTGGGCCAGTGACCCATTTACATCACTCCAGGATTATCTGGGCCTTCCCCAAAGGAGTGGACCTGTGCCTGGACCATGGCCTACTAGCGTTCCCATGGAAATGAGCCAGCAGGGAGGCATTCCTGGCTCTTCAGTCCCATTTCTCTGTCCTTGTTTTATTTGCTGTGACTATTCCTGTTCAATCTGAAGGGAAATTTAACTGTTAAACCATTTTAATTCTCAACTAAAGATTCCTTCTTTTATTTACTCACCATCTGAATTCATGCTTTGTCTCCTCGATGAATTTTGCCTGATATTTTGAAGAATTATCCCTTCCTTAGAATTTGATTAAGTTAAGAACTTAATTCTATAAACAAACGATTTTGATCTATACAGATTTTGAAGATTTGGGTACGGTTTAAACAAACTTGCCCCTTACTTGTTAAGAGCTTTTCAGCATCTGCACTTCAGCTACTCGTGAAACCCACTTCCCTCTGTGTTGCCATGGTTTTCACTGTGATGTCATGTGACATAACCTCCTGAGTAACAATGGGGGGGGGGGGGCGGTGATGCAAGCCCAAGGTTGAGTGCCCATATAAGGACTGCAAGCTATTTGAGGATAGCTGGGGTTAAGCACAGACCTGAGATACATTGGGGGCAACTTTACTCTAAGCCGTCCATCGGGAATCCCATGTCAAATCCAGTCAGACTGTCCACCTCCCAGTTGCAATTTGCCTCGTGCCCTCCACTGCCGCTGGCCATCCCGAACGTGAAATGTACCCTCAATGTTTAAAGCAGGTAATTTAGGCAGTGTCACCTTTAGCATACAATTGGATGGGGCTCTGAGCCAATCACGGACCCTTGAGTGGATCCAGTTATCGGACAGTTATGAAATAAGAATGGCTGAGTCTTGATCATTTAGTCACCTATTTTAAAATGATGTATTATGAAGGAACATAGGAACAGGAGTAGGCCAGTCAGCCCCTTGAGCCTGTCCACCATTCAAATAAATCATGGCTGACCTGTTTCTCAACTCGACCAACCCTCTTTGGTTCCGTGAGCCTTATTACCCTTGCCTGACAAAAACCTATCAACCTCAGTTATGAAATTTTCCATTGACTCCCCAGCCTCAACAGCTTTTGGCTAAGAGAGTTCAAGGTTTCCACTACCCTTTGTGTGAAGAAATCCTTCCAACCCCATCTCAAGTGCTTCCTACCCCATCCCAAGTGTTTGTCATCTTGCCGCCTGCCTGTGCAGAGTTGCTTTCTGCCCCACCAATTCGCCCACCCATCGACCCGCAGAAGCTGTGCACTCACCAACCCCGCTTGTCTCTCCATCCACATTGCCTCCGAACCTCTGTACATAACATAAGAAATAGAAACAGGAGTAGGCCATACGGCCCCTCGAGCCTGCTCCGCCATTCACTAAGATCATGGCTGATCTGATCATGGGCTCAGCTCCACTTCTCTGCCCGTTCCCCATAACCCCTTATCCCCTTATCATTTAAGAAACTGTCTATTTCTGTCTTAAATTTATTCAATGCCCCAGCTTCCACAGCTCTCTGAGGCAGCGAATTCCACAGATTTACAACCCTCTGAGAGAAGAAATTTCTCCTCATCTCTGTCTTAAATGGGCAGCCCCTTATTCTAAGATTATGCCCTCTAGTTTAGTCTCCCCCATTAGTGGAAACATTCTCTCTGCATCCACCTTGTCAAGCCCCATCATAATCTTATACGTTTCGATAAGATCACCTCTCATTCTTCTGAATTCCAATGAGTAGAGGCCCAACCTACTCAACCTTTCCTCATAAGTCAACCCCCTAATCTTCAGCATCAACCTAGTGAACCTTCTCTGAACTGCCTCCAAAGCAAGTATATCCTATCATAAATATGGAAACCAAAACTGCATGCAGTATTCCAGTTGTGGCCTCACCAATACCCTGTATAACTGTAGCAAAACTTCCCTGCTTTTATACTCCATCCCCTTTGTAATAAAGGCCAAGATTCTATTGGCCTTCATGATCACTTGCTGTACCTGCATACTATCATTTTGTGTTTCATGCACAAGTACCCCCAGGTTTTTGAGCGATAAAGGAGTAAAGGGTTATGGGGAGCGGGCGGGGAAGTGGTGCTGAGCCCAAGATCAGATCAGCCATGGTCTTATTGAATGACGGAGCAGGCTTGAGGGGCCACATGGCCTATTCCTGCTCCTATTTCTTATGTTCTTATTACTCTACCTGCTGCCCTGTTTCTTTCAACAATGTCTTATAGATGCCTTCTGACACATGGAGATTAAGGGGCTGATTCTCACCAGCTGCTAATGATGGAAGTAAGAGGGGCGACAGTAATCGTAGGTGATTTTAATCTACATGTATACTGGCCAAACCAAATGAGAAATAATACTGTGGAAGATGAATTGCTGGAGTGTGTACGAGATGGTTTTTTAGACCAGTACGTTGAGGAGCCTACTAGGGAATAGGCTATCCTAGATTGGGTGTTGTGCAATGAGAAGGGGTTCATTATCAGTCTTGTTGTGCGGGGGTCCTTTAGGGAAGAGTGACCATAACATGATTGAATTCTTTATTAAGATGGAAAGTGAAGTAGTCCAATCCGAAACTAGGGTCCTAAATCTAAATAAAGGAAATTACGAAGGTATGAGGAAATGAATTGGCGATGATAGATTGGGAAGATTCATTAAAAGGCATGACGGTGGTTAGGCAATGGCTAACATTTAAGGAACAAATGCATGAATTGCAACAGTTATACATTCCTTTCTGTCGCAAAAACACAAATGGAAAAGTGGGCCAACCACGGCTAACAAAAGTAATTAAGGATAGTATTCGATCCAAAGACGAGTCAGACAAGGTTGCCAGGAAAAATAACAAGCCTGAGGATTGGTAGCAGTTTAGAATATAGCAAAAATGAACCAAGAGATTGATTAAGAGGGGAAAAATAGAGTATGAGAGTAAACTTGCAAGGAACATAAAAACCAACTGCAAAAATTTCTGCATAAAAAGAAAAAGATTAGTGAAGACAAATGTAGGTCCTTTACAGTCAGAAACAGGAGAATTTGTAATTGGGAACAAGGAAATGGTAGAACAATTAAATAAATACTTCAGTTCTGTCTTCACGGAAGAGGACACAAATAATGTCCCAGAAATGCTATGGAACCAAGGGTCTAGAGAGTAAGATGAATTAAAGGAAATGATTATTAGTAAGAAAATAGTGCTGGAGAAACTAATGGAACTGAAAGCCGATAAAACCCCAGGGCCTGATGATCTGCATCCCAGAGTACTAAAAGAGGTAGCCATGGAAAGAGTAGATGCATTGGTTGACATCTTCCAAAATTCTATAGATTATGGAACAGTTCCTGCAGATTGGAGGAATGGGCAAATGTAACCCCACTATTTAAAAAAGGAGGGAGAGAGAAAACAGGGACCTACAGACCGGTTAGCCTAACATCAGTAGTAGGGAAAATGCTAGAGTCTATTATAAAGGATGTGATAACAGTACACTTAGATAATATCAATGGAACTAGACAAAGTCAACATGGATTTATGAAAGGAAAACGTGTTTGACAAACTTACTGGAGTTTTTTGAGGATGTAACTGATAGAATAGATAAGGGAGAACCAGTGGATGTAGTGTATTTACATTTTCAGAAAGCCTTTAATAAGTCCCACATAAGAGGTTAGTGTGCAAAATTAAAGCACATAGGATTGGGGGTAATACACTGGCATGGATTGAAAATTGGTTAACTGATAGGAAACAGAGAGTAGGAATAAACGGGTCTTTTTTGGGGTGGCGGGCAGTGACTAATGGAGTACCACAGGGATCAGTGCTTGGCCTCAGCTATTCACAATATATATAAATGATTTGGATGAGGGAACCACATATAATATTTCCAAGTTTGCTGATGACACAAAACTAGGTGGGATTGTGAGTTGTGAGGAGGATGCAAAGACGCTGCAAGGCGATTTAGATAGGTTGAGTGAGTGGGCAAACACATGGCAGATGCAGTATAATGTGGAGAAATGTGAAGTTATCCACTTTGGTAGGAAAAACATAAAGACAAAGTATTATTTAAATGGTGATAGCTTGGGAAATGTCAATGTACAAAGAGACCTGGGTGTCCTTGTACACCAGTCATTGAAAGCAAACATGCAGGTGCAGCAAGCTGTTAGGAAAGCAAATGGTATGTTGGCCTTCATTGCGAGAGGATTTGAGTACAGGAGCAAGGGTGCCTTACTACAGTTACACAGGGCCTTGGTGAGACCACACCTGGCGTATTGTGTGCAGTTTTGGTCTCCTTACCTAAGAAAGGATATACTTGCCATAGAGGGAGTGCAGCAAAGGTTCACCAGACTGATTCCTGGGATGGCAGGACTGTCATATGAGAAGAGATTGGGACGACTAGGCCTGTATTCATTAGAGTTTAGAAGAAAGTCACTGAATATATTTAAGGAGATAGATAGATTTCTAGACACAAAAGGCATCAAGGGGTATGGGGAATTATGGTGTTGTGATGGGAGGATCAGCCATGATCATATTGAATGGCGGTGCAGGCTTGAAGGACCAAATGGACTACTAACTGCTCCTATTTTCTATGTTTCTATGAGACAATGAACACTGGGCAATGACCCATTTACATCACTCGAGGATTACCTGGGCCTTCCCCAAAGGAGTGGACTTGTGCCTGGACCACGGCCTGCTAGCATTCCCACGGAAACGAGCCAGCAGGAAGGAAGCCCTGGCTCTTCAGTCCCATTTCCCTGTCCTTGTTTTATTTGCTGTGACTCTTCCTGTTCAATCTGAAGGGAAATCTCACTGTTAAACCATTTTAATTCTCAACTAAAGATTCCTTCTTTTATTTACTCACCGTCTGAAGTTACTCTTTGTCTCCTCGATGACTTTTGCCTGATATTTTGAAGAATTATCCCTTCCTTAGAATTTGATTAATGTAACAACTTAATTCCAAAAACAAACGGTTTTGATCGACACAAATTTTGAAGATTTTGGTAAGGTTTAAACAAACTTGTCCCTTACTTGTCAAGAGCTTTTCAGCATCTGCACTTCAGCTACTGGTGAAACCCAATTCCCTCTGTGTTGCCAGGGTTTACACTGTGATGTCATGTGACATAACCTCCTGAGTAACAATGTGGAGGGTTGATGCAGGCCCTAGGCTGAGTGCCCATATAAGGACTGCAAGCTGTTTGAGGCTGGTGGGGCCTGGGGTTAAGCACAGACCTGATACATTGGTGGCAACTCTAAGCCATCCATTGGGGAACTGACGGGATCTGGTGCAGTGCTGGTTTTGCATCCCGCCCATTCTCACTCTCCATTAAAGTCATCATGTGGAACATAAACACCGGCATAGAACTGATGGGCTGAATGACTTGTTTATATGCTGTAAATTCTATATAAATGTTGATTCATTTCTCCATATCCTGGACTCTATAGTGGCCCACTTTGTGAAACTGATGAAATGGAGGAGGGAATGGTGAGATGTTAGCGCAAAGCTGGTTAAAGGGGCATTAAGCTGATTGCCCACAGTGAGCATGGTCAGCTCATTTCAATCATTACCATAAGATCCTGACATCACTTTGGATTTATGACAGTAGCTGGTAAAATGCGGAATGCAAGAAAGTTGGCTGCAGCTCAAATTTAAAGAGATGCACCTCCTTAATGGCAGCTGATTTCATATGGGAACGGGGTAATTTTAACCTCACCTTCCTGGCAGGAAACTGGTGTGATAGGATTTACCATCAGAGGTTGTGGCGGTAAATGGGGAAGGGTTTTGTGGTGAGTGGGGAAGGGGTTGTGTTGAGTGAGCATGTGGTTGTGGTCAGTGGAGAAGGGGTTGTGGTAAGTGTTGAGGTGTTGCTTTGAGTGGGGAAGGAGGTGTGGTGAGTGTTGAAGAGTTGTGGTAAGTGGGGAAGGGATTGTGTTGAGTGGGGAAAGGGTTGTATTTAGTGGGGAAAGGGTTGTATTGAGTGGGGAAAGAGTTGTGTTGAGTGGGGAAAGGGTTGCGTTGAGTGGGGAAGGGGTTGCATTGAGTGGGGAAAGGGTTGTGTTGAGTGGGGAAGGGGATTTGGTGGTGAGTGGGCAAGGGGTAGTGGTGAATGGGGAAGGGGTTGTGTTGAGTGGGGAAAGGGTTGTGTTGAGTGGGGAAGAGGCTTTGGTGGTGAGTGGGCAAGGGGTAGTGGTGAGTGGGGAAAGGGTTGTGTTGAGTGGGGAAAGGGTTGTGGTGGTGAGTGGGCAAGGGGTAGTGGTGAGTGGGGAAAGGGTTGTGTTGAGTGGGGAAAGGGTTGTGGTGGTGAGTGGATGGTCAAAACATGATGAAGTTTTGAACAGGCTCAGAAGAAGATTGTGTACTGCGGTGGGGTCTTCAGCATTTGGTGAGAGGGGAGCTTGGACAAGGCTAGTGGGATAAGCTTTGAGTAAAGAAGGGAGAGACATAGAGCAGATACAGAGAAGAGAATGGTGAAGGAAAAGGTAGTATGTCAGGAAATTGGAGTGAAACTCACTCTGTGCCAGATCCTATCGCCCTGACCATCTCCCAGTTCCAGTTTGCCTCGTGTCCTCCACTGCCGCTGGCCATCTAGAACGGAAAATTTACCCTCGAGGTTTTGTGCAGGAAATCTAGGCATCGGCGGCTTCAGGACCGTGCAATTGGATGGGGCTCCGAGCCAATCACAGACCCCGAGTGGATCCTGAAATAGTACAGCTATGAAATGGCTGATCCTAATCACTTCGTCAACTATTTTTACAATACGTACTAGGCCAGTCAGCCCCTTGAGCCTGTTTCACCATTCAATTAGATCATGGCTGATATGTTTCTCAACTCAATCAATGCCCTTTGGTTCTGTAATCCTAGTTAACTTCGCCCAAGGGAAAGCTATTAAAAAACTGTTTTCAAATTTTCAATTTGCCCTCAGCCTCAACAGCGTTCTGGGTGAGAAAGTTCGAGATTTCCACTAACGTTTGTGTGCAGCAGTGCTTCCTGCCCCATTGCTCATCCATCCCAAGTGCTTGCCAGCTTGCCTGACTGACTGTGCAGGGCTACTTTCTGCTCCACTTGCTCACCAGTGTCTCCCAAATCTGAGCCCCTGGCACCTCTCATAAATGCTCGATTCCTAGTTTTTAATCCAAATCCATCCCTCATTCCACCATCTAGTGTGAATTCTAATAGCTATTCCTTTAATTAGGGATCATTTTATATAATGTTTTATTACTCTACCTGCTGCCCTAGACACCTCCTCTCTGGTTTCTTTCAAACAATGTCTTATACATGCCTTCTGACACTTGGATATTAAGGATCTGATTCACCCCAGCTGCTAATGATAGGAAGAGGGGAGATTCTCGACAAACACTAGGCCAATGACCCATTTACATCACTCCAGGATTACCTGGGCCTTCCCTAAAGGAGAGGACCTGTGCCTGGAGCTCAGACTGCACGTGTTCCCATGGAAACAAGGCAGCACGGAGGCATTCCTGGCTTTTTACAATTACAAAAGGATTTCATTAAGGTATCCATAGAGAAGCAGGCCTAGGAATTAGATAAGGCCGGAAAATGGGCACAGGCAGCACGATGTGTCCTCGCTCATTCAAACTGGTGCAGGCAACACGCAGAATTCATCCTGCCTGCAGCGCTGATCTCAGCACTAAACGTGCTGCTGATTAGCTTGGCGCTGAATAGGGGGCCAATATTGGGTGCAGTCTATTGGCCTATAATATTTGGCCGAGGCTCTCTGCACTACATACAGGGGAGTGCTTTGTTGCAGAAGCACTTCATTGTCAGTGGTCAGTTGCGAACAAGGTTCTTGGCATCCATGAGCTTATCGTGGATGATTGCATCGATACATGGCCATGACGGAAACTTGGCTGAAGGGTGATGACACTATACCCTTAAATGAAGCCTCCCTGTTTGGCTATACCTTCCACCACTTGCCCCGCCCAGACCTCCTTGGTGGTAGTGTGGCTTTCATCACCAAATCATACCTTGGTCTGTCCCCCTACTCCTCCTGCACTTTCACCTCCTTTGAGCATCTCGTCTTATTCCACTCCTCTCACCTCTCATTTAAAATTCTCATTCTCTACTGTCCACCCAAATACTATTTTTTATTATTGATATATCTTCACTGCTTTCCTCCCTCACTCAGTCTCTGCACTGAGTGACTTCTCATCCTCAGTGATTTCAACCTCCATTTCAATTCATCATGCTCTCTCCTCTGAGTTCACTAGCCTCCTATCCTCACAAAACCTTTCCACATATAAACTCCCCAACCCATAATCATGGCCACCCCCTTGTCCTTGCCATCTCTTGTAGCCTCGCTACTCCATCGTGTCAAACACAGTTAAGGCCGTCTCTGACTAGTTCCTCATATGCCGCTCTCCACCCACATCGCACTTCCCCACCCAACCCTACTTCCTTCTGTATCCACCCCTGGAAAAAACTCTCTCTCGACTCTCTTACAACTGCACTCCTTTTCTCATCTACATGCTGCCCCTTGGTGACATCATCCGAAAACACAGAATCAGTTTCCACATGTACGCTGACGACACCCAGCTCTACCTCACCACCTCTACTCTCAATCCCTCCACAGTCTCTAAATTGTCAGACTGCCTGTCTGACATCCAGTTGTGGATGAGCAGAAATTTTTTCCAATGAAATATTGGGAAGACAGAAGCTATTGTTTTCGGTCCCTGACACAAACTTTGTTCCCTAGCCACTGACTTCATCTCACACCCCAAAACTGTCTGAGGCTGAACCACACTGTTCACAAACTTAGATTTAACCCTGAAATGAGCTTCCGACCACGTATCCGCGGCATAACTCATACCGCCTATTTCCACCACCGTAACATCGCCCGTCTCCAACCTTGCTTCAGCCCATCTGCTGAAACACTCATCCATGTCTTTGTTACCTCTAGACTTGACTATTCCAATGCACTCCTGGCTGGCCTTCCACGTTTTGCCTCATGTAAACTTGAGGTTATCCAAAACTCGGGTGCCCATGTCCTAAAGAAGTGGCCTTAGAAATAGTGGATGCATTTGTGGTCATTTTCCAACATTCTATAGACTCTGGATCAGTTCCTATGGATTGGAGGGTAGCTAATGTAACCCCACTTTTTAAAAAAGGAGGGAGAGAAAACAGTGAATTATAGACCGGTTAGCCTGACATCGGTAGTGGGGAAAAGGTTGGAATCAATTATTAAAGACGTAATAGCTGCGCATTTGGAGAGCAATGACAGGATTGGTCCAAGTCAGCATGTATTTATGAAAGGGAAATCATGCTTGACAAATCTGGAATTTTTTGAGGATGTAACTAGTAGAGTGGACAAGGGAGAACCAGTGGATGTGGTGTATTTGGACTTTCAAAAGGCTTTTGACAAGGTACCACACAAGAGATTGGTGTGCAAAATTAAAGCACATGGTATTGGGGGGTAATGTATTGACGTGGATAGAGAACTGGTTGGGGGTCCTTGTGCATGAATCCCAAAAAGTTAGTTTGCAGGTGCAGCAGGTAATCAGGAAGGCGAATGGAATGTTGGCCTTCATTGCGAGAGGGATGGAGTACAAAAGCAGGGAGGTCCTGCTGCAACTGTACAGGGTATTGGTGAGGCCGCACCTGGAGTACTGCGTGCAGTTTTGGTCACCTTACTTAAGGAAGGATATACTAGCTTTGGAGGGGGTACAGAGACGATTCACTACGCTGATTCCGGAGATGAGGGGGTTACCTTATGATAGATTGAGTAGACTGGGTCTTTACTCGTTGGAGTTCAGAAGGATGAGGGATGATCTTATAGAAACATTTAAAATAATGAAAGGGATAGACAAGATAGAGGCAGAGAGGTTGTTTCCACTGGTTGGGGAGACTAGAACTAGGGGGCACAGCCTCAAAATACGGGGGAGACAATTTAAAACCGAGTTGAGAAAGAAATTCCTTCTCCCAGAGGGTTGTGAATCTGTGGAATTCTCTGCCCAAGGAAGCAGTTGAGGCTAGCTCATTGAATGTATTCAAATCACAGATAGATTTTTAACCAATAAGGGAATTAAGGGTTATGGGGAGCGGGCGGGTAAGTGGAGCTGAGTCTACAGCCAGATCAGCCATGATCTTGTTGAATGGCGGAGCAGACTCGAGGGGTTAGATGGCCTACTCCTGTTCCTAATTCTTATGTTCTTATAAAGAGTAAGAATAAACGTGTCCTTTTCAGAATGGCAGGCAGTGACTAGTGCGGTACCGCAAGGTTCAGTGCTGGGAGCCCAGCTATTTACAATATACATTAATGATTCGTATGAGGGAATTGAATGTAATATCTCCAAGTTTGCAAATGACACTAAGCTGGGTGGCAGTGTGAGGTGTGAGGAGGATGCTAAGAGGCTTCAGAGTGACTTCGACAGGTTAGGTGAGCGGGCAAATGCATGGCAAATGCAGTAGAATGTAGATAAATGTGAGGTTATCCACCATGTCGGCAAAAACAGGAATGCAGAATATTATCTGAATGTGACAGATTAGGAAAAGGGCAGATGCAATGAGACCTGAGATCAGTCATTGAAAGTTGGCATACAGATACAGCAGGTGGTGAAGAAGGCAAATGGCATGTTGGCCTTTATAGCGAGAGGATTTGGTATAGGAGCAGGGAGGTCTTACTGCAGTTGTACAGGGCCTTGGTGAGGCCACACCTTGAATATTGTGTACAGTTTTGGTCTCCTAATCTGAGGAAGGATATTCTTGCTGCTGAGGGAGTGCAGCGAAGGTTCACCAGACTGATTCCCGGGATGACAGGATTGACATATGAAGAAAGACTGGATTGACTAGGCTTATATTCACTGGAATTTAGAAGAATGAGAGGGGATCTCATGAACACATATAACATTCTGACGGGATTGGACAGGTTAGATGTAAGAAGAATGTTCCCGATGTTGGGGAAGTCCAGAACCAGGGGTCACAGTCTAAGGATAAGGTGTAAGCCATTTAGGACTGAAATGAGGAGAAACTTCTTCACTCAGAGAATGGTGAACCTATTCAAAAGGGAGTTAGGTGTGGCCCTTATGGCTAAAGGGATCAAGGGGTATGGAGAGAAAGCAGGAATGGGGTACTAAAGTTGCAAAAATGATCAACCATGCTCATATTGAATAGTGATGCAGGCTCGAAGGGTCGAATGGCCTACTCCTGCACCTATTTTCTATGTTTCTAAGACTCACACCCACATCTCACACCTTGCACATACTGTCAGCTATTCATCATGGCAGGCAAACACACTGCACCACACTCACTGACAGATGTGCCTTTCTCTTGCAGGCAAAGTGGCTCGTGACTACCAGGAGCAGCAGCAGATGGCAGAGGGGAAGCTCGACTGCAGAATCTCACAGAGCTGGAGGAAGCAGTTCTGGAGATAATTGGAGGGGCTGTCACTGAGTCTGTGGCAAGTAGCGAAGTTGAAAGCATTGCTGATGATGACAGTATGCTCATATCTAATCCTCTTTTCACATTCCACTTCCTCCTCAGCCCTTCTCAGTTACAAGCTGCTGATGATGTATGCATGAATATCTTGCAATTCCCCCTCCCTTCACCATAACCTGACCCATTCAGATACCCAACAACTGCCAGGAGCCAGCCTGTCCTCAAAGTTATAGAGGAGAGTGATGGAGAAGAGGCACTGTCACTCAATAGAAACATAGAAATTTACAGAGCAGAAGGAGGCCATTTCGGCCCATCGTGTCCATGCCGGCCGACAAAGAGCCACACGGCCCTTGGTCAGCAGCCCTGTAGGTTACATATAAACCTATGAAAAATGAACAAAGGCGGAAAGGCATCGAGCACCCAGCCCAACCAGTCCACCTCACACAACTGCGACACCCCTTGTACTGAAACCTTCTACACTCCACCCCAACCGGAGCCATGCGATCTCCTGGGAGAGGCAAAAACCAGATAAAAAACCTAGGCCAATTTAGGGAGAAATAAATCTGGAAAAATTCCTCTCCGACCCATCCAGGCAATCGAAACTAGTCCAGGAGATCACCTTGGCTGTATTCGATTCCCTGCAGTACTTACCATTATATTTGCGCTGGCCAACAAAAGGTTATTTGGTCTAATCCCAATTACCAGCTCTAGGTCCATAACCCTGCAGGTTATGGCACTTTAAGTGCCCATCCAATTATCTCTTAAAAGTGGTGAGGGTTTCTGCATCCACCACTCTTCCGGGCAGTGAGTTCCAGATTCCCACAACCCTCTGCATAAAGAAGCCCCCCTCAAATTCCCTCTAAACCTTCCACTAATCACCTTAAAACTATGCCCCCTCGTAATAGACCTCTCTACCAATGGAAATAGGCCCTTACTATCCACTATGTCTGGGCCCCTCAATATTTTGTACACCTCAATGAGCCTTGCTCTCAACCTCCTCTGTTCCAATGAGAACAAACCCAGTCTATCCAATCTGTCCTCATAACTAAGATTCTCCATTCCAGGCAGCATCCTAGTAAATCTCCTCTGCACCCTCTCTAGTGTAATCACGTCCTTCCTATAATATGGCGACCAGAACTGCAAGCAGTACTCCAGCTGTGGCCTCACCAAAGTATTATACAATTTAAGCATAAGCTCCCTGCTCTTATATTCTATGCCTCGGCCAATAAAGACAAGCATTCCGGATGCCTTCTTAACCACTTTATCCACCTGGCCTGCAACTTTCAGGGATCTGTGGACAAGCACTCCAAGGTCCCTTTGTTCATCTACACTATTAAGTGGCCTATCGCTTAATGTGTATACCCTTTCCTTATTAGCCCTCCCAAAGTGCATTACCTCACACTTCTCGGAATTAAATTCCATTTGCCATTGCTCTGCCCACCTGACCAGTAGATTGATATCCTCCAGCAGCCCATGACTTTCCTCTTCATTATCAACCACACAGCAAATTTTAGTGTTGTCTGCAAACTTCTTAATCATACTCCCTATATTCAAATCTAAATCATTGATATATACCACAAAAAGCAAGGGACCCCTTACTGAGCTCTGCGGAGCCCACTGGAAACATCCTTCCAGTCACAAAAACATCCATCAAACATTACCCTTTGCTTCCTACCTCCAAGCCAATTTTGGATCCAACTTGCCACTTTGCCCTGGATCCCATGGGCTTTAACCTTTGTGACCAGTCTACCACTTGGGAACTTATCAAAAGCTTTGCTAAAGTCCAGATACACTACACTGTACGCACTACCCTCATCGACCCTCTTGGTTACCTCCACAAAAAATTCAATCAGGTTAGTCAAACACGATCTTCCCTTAACAAATTCGTGCTGACTGTCCCTAATTAATCCTTGCCTCGATTTATCCTGTCTTTCAGGATTTTTTCCAATAATTTTCCCACCACTGAGGTTAGGCTGACAGGCCTGTAATTACTCAGCCTGTCCCTTTTTCCCTTCTTAAGCAAGGGTACTACATTAGCAGTCCTCCAATCCTCCGGCACCATGCTCAGATCCAAAGAGGACTGGAAAATTATGGTCAAGGCCTCTGCTATTTCCTCTTTTACTTCGCTCAACAGCCTGGGACGCATTTCATCCGGGCCTGGGGACTTATCTACTTTCAAAGCTGCTTAATCCCTTAATACTTCCTCTTTCACTATATTTATTTCATCCAGAATATCACACGCCTCCTCGATAGCAGTATCTGCATTGCCCCTTTCCTTTGACATTCCCAGGTACTAACTCAGAAAATGGCATTGCGAGTACTTGAGAGGGTTGTATAGAGGCGGAATGTGCATGTGGTGAGTCACCAGGCACAAGTGGGCTGCAGCCAGGCTGGGGGAAAGGGTAGCTCAGGTGCCAGATCCCCGGAAAGCGAGTTTGCATCTGAGTTCTGCTGCACAGGGCTCAGATGATGACCTCGACGGGGCAGCCTTCAGAAGAAGGGTGATGGGTATCAACGCAGAAATTCTTGGTGCAATGGCTTGCCCGCCAGAATGTCTCTTCTCAGTGTCAAGGAACATGAAGGAGTCCGGCTCCAGCATTGCATGTGGCTTTGCACGGAGCTTGGAGCCCCTGATTTCCAGGATGGAAATGATGGGAAACTCCATTAGGACCCAACCATGATGATGGGTGTGATAGGCGATATTGCAGCTTCCATTGGAGCACGTGGAACCGACCCAATATCTCAGTGCTGCAGTGCAAGCTCAGACTGCTCTCATGCAAGCTCAGCTTCTCGCCACACAAGCTCAGACTGATGCCATTATGGTTGGGTTGACGAGGGTGGAAAGTGGCTTGCTGGGTCTACAGCAGTCCAGCAATCTATGGTCCATCACATGGCTTGGAATGCTGAGGCGCCTCTCCAGGGGAGTGGCAGTGGCTCCGTGGAGCAATAACCTGCTGTCCCAGAGCTGCTCGAGGTCATCCTGCAAGGCCATCTACAATCTCCCCTCGGAAAGTCAGCAGCCTTTCACCAGCCATGCTGCAGCCACTGGGATAGCACTGCATAGGAGCACTAGAGTAGCAAAGGAACATGAAAGACAGAAACAAAGGGAATGCAAAAGGATGATTATTTGACGTTGTTGTATAGTTTGGTGTTGATTAATTTATAAATTATGTTTGGAATGTTGATTTTGTGGTGTGTTTTCATTTCAGCTTTGTGCCCAAGAGGATGCCGTGATGTTCCAAGACAGAGGGATGCTAAGGTGGGGAAGTGGTGAGAAACGGGGATCTGGGGTTTTATTCAGGGGAACCGGATTCTGATGATTCACTCACGAACAGCCCGTCCAGGACAGGAATCTGCTGCAGAATGTTGTCCAGAATAATAGTGGTGTGCTGCGTCCTGCACAACATTGTGCAGCAGAGAGGATTCCAGGTGGAAGAGGCTGAAGGGGCTCATCATTCATCTTTGGATGAGGAAAGCATTGAAGAGGAGGAGGAATATGAAGACATGGCACTCATTGCCAGATCAGCAACGTACATTGCTGCCCAGGACGGCCTAATAGCTCAAAGGTTCAGTTCATTATTCCGATTGGAACAAATAATAAATGAAAATCACCACCAACACCCCCACCCTCATTTGCACTAAACAGTCCATGAATAACTTATCCACCTATTGAACATCTGCACTATGGGTCCCCGTGAGGTATTGACATTCAATTAAAAAGTGAACGGGCGAGTTGACATTTGGGACGCAATATTGGAGGTGGTGCTAATCAATATGTTTTATGTGGTGTTAAACAAAAATAAATTTTAAAATGTAACTGTCAAACACCCATGTGCATATCCTTAGTTAATTACAATTGCTTTAACTTAGGCTTTCTACCGTTTCTACATGGTGCATCCCATGCAACTCTTTTGAAGTAAACAGGCAAACATTAGATCAAGTGCCCCCCGATCTGGGGGACACTTAAACATTTCCCAAGGCCCTTTTTTTTTTGTATTTTTGTAGGTTTTTTTGGGGGGCTCTAAAACCATAATTTACAAGTGCCCCCTATAAAAGGGGAGGTGGACACTAAAACCGGCATTTAAAACAAATTAAACTTTAAACCATATAAAATCAAATTAAAATTATGTTGCCGGTGGTGGTGCATCCCATGCACCTTCAGCAGAGATGCAGGCAGGTGGCTCAGATCCCTCCCCTGATTGCTGAGATGCTTTTGGCCGATGCCCACTGTTCTCCGGAGCCTCTGAGGCCCACCGCCAAAGACTGCTCCACCTGCACCTGTGCATTGGCAGAATTGACCATCGGGAAACAAGGAAGCATGTTAGGTACTGGGTGGGGGTGTGGGGGTTGCGGGTAACAGGTGAGAGGTGGGAGCACTTCGAGTGGAGTTCCCACTTCCGTGATCCCGTTCACCATCATCCCTCTCCTGGGCCAGTGACACATTACCCCTACCACTCTGCTGCAGATCAGACTGGTGAAGATCAGTGACGCATTGTATGGCCACGGATAAAGCAGCTGTCATCCTGTTTAAGGTGGCAGACAAGTTGGCATCGAAAGTCTACATGGTCGTGGTTGAGAGCTGTGCTTGAATCTCCATAGGGACGACCTCTCTCAATGGCAGACATTCTCCCAATTCCCTGTGTCACCTATCCACTAGGATCGAGTTGAACTGCTACATCCTCTCTGCTATTGTGCAGAATGTGTCTGGCACATCTGTCAGTATCTGACTAAGGTGTCGATGCGCCTCTAGCAATCTCCGTCTCAAAGAAAGCCCCTGGGATTCAGTATCTGTGTCCAGCTGAGCAGAGCTTGGAGAGGATTGCACCCCCCTCCCCCCAACGCCGCAGAATCTCCACAGCTATCCCTGCTCGTGCTCACTTGTGAGGTGTGAGTCACCAGGTAAAAACCCCACTGACTGTTTAAGTAGACACACTGAAGTGGGAGTATTTGCTGGTGCATGGCTGTATGTCCTGTGATGGTGCACCCTTAGAAGGGTCCTCTGAGCAATCATCCTCGTGCATGTCCTGCGACACATACTGTGCGCATGAAGGCTCTGGAACACAAAAGAGATATGGTTTAGTCGTGGCAAACTCACAATCGTGACAATCACCAGACTCAGTCTTCTCATAGTTCAGTCACTGATCAAATAAAGTCAGCAAAAGTGTGTCAAAGCGATATCTGCAACTCTGTCACCAGCTATCTCTGAGCTCCCTGTCTTTCCATCTCTGACTGAGAGGGACGCAGATGTGTCACTTATCTGCAGGGCTTTCTCCTCTGCATCTGTTTGTGCTGGTCCACCTCCAGTCCTGTCCCTCTCCTTTGCATTTTCCACTCTCCTCTCCTACAAGCGGCGAACAGACCTGTGAGTGAGTCAAGGTGAGGTATTCACCCGATGGATGTAGTTCATTCATAGAAACATAGAAACATAGAAAATAGGTGCAGGAGTAGGCCATTCGGCCCTTCTAGCCTGCACCGCCATTCAATGAGTTCATGGCTGAACATTCAACTTCAGTACCCCATTCCTGCTTTCTCGCCATACCCCTTGATCCCCCTAGCAGTAAGGACCTCATCTAACTCCTTTTTGAATATATTTAGTGAATTGGCCTCAACAACTTTCTGTGGTAGAGAATTCCACAGGTTCACCACTCTCTGGGTGAAGAAGTTCCTCCGCATCTCGGTCCTAAATGGCTTACCCCTTATCCTTAGACTGTGACCCCTGGTTCTGGACTTCCCCAACATTGGGAACATTCTTCCTGCATCTAACCTGTCTAACCCCGTCAGAATTTTATATGTTTCTATGAGGTCCCCTCTCATTCTTCTGAACTCCAGTGAATACAAGCCCAGTTGATCCAGTCTTTCTTGATAGGTCAGTCCCGCCATCCCGGGAATCAGTCTGGTGAACCTTCGCTGCACTCCCTCAATAGCAAGAATGTCCTTCCTCAGGTTAGGAGACCAAAACTGTACACAATACTCCAGGTGTGGCCTCACCAATGCCCTGTACAACTGTAGCAACACCTCCCTGCCCCTGTACTCAAATCCCCTTGCTATGAAGGCCAACATGCCATTTGCTTTCTTAACCGCCTGCTGCACCTGCATGCCAACCTTCAATGACTGATGTACCATGACACCCAGGTCTCTTTGCACCTCCCCTTTTCCTAATCTGTCACCATTCAGATAATAGTCTGTCTCTCTGTTTTTACCACCAAAGTGGATAACCTCACATTTATCCACATTATACTTCATCTGCCATGCATTTGCCCACTCACCTAACCTATCCAAGTCGCTCTGCAGCCTCACAGCATCCTCCTCGCAGCTCACACTGCCACCCAACTTAGTGTCATCCGCAAATTTGGAGATACTACATTTAATCCCCTCATCTAAATCATTAATGTACAGTGTAAACAGCTGGGGCCCCAGCACAGAACCTTGCGGTACCCCACTAGTCACTGCCTGCCATTCTGAAAAGTACCCATTTACTCCTACTCTTTGCTTCCTGTCTGACAACCAGTTCTCAATCCATGTCAGTACACTACCCCCAATCCCATGTGCTCTAACTTTGCACATCAATCTCTTGTGTGGGACCTTGTCGAACGCCTTCTGAAAGTCCAAATATACCACATCAACTGGTTCTCCCTTATCCACTCTACTGGAAACATCCTCAAAAAATTCCAGAAGATTTGTCAAGCATGATTTCCCTTTCACAAATCCATGCTGACTTGGACCTATCATGTCACCTCTTTCCAAATGCACTGCTATGACATCCTTAATAATTGATTCCATCATTTTACCCACTACCAATGTCAGGCTGACCGGTCTATAATTCCCTGTTTTCTCTCTCCCTCCTTTTTTAAAAAGTGGGGTTACATTGGCTACCCTCCACTCCATAGGAACTGATCCAGAGTCAATGGAATGTTGGAAAATGACTGTCAACGCATCCACTATTTCCAAGGCCACCTCCTTAAGTACTCTGGGATGCAGTCCATCAGGCCCTGGGGATTTATCGGCCTTCAATCCCATCAATTTCCCCAACACAATTTCCCGGCTAATAAGGATTTCCCTCAGTTCCTCCTCCTTACTAGACCCCCCGACCCCTTTTATAACCGGAAGGTTGTTCGTGTCCTCCTTCGTGAATACCGAACCAAAGTACTTGTTCAATTGGTCCGCCATTTCTTTGTTCCCCGTTATGACTTCCCCTGATTCTGACTGCAGGGGACCTACATTTGTCTTTACTAACCTTTTTCTCTTTACATATCTATAGAAACTTTTGCAATCCGTCTTAATGTTCCCGGCAAGCTTCTGCTCATACTCCATTTTCCCTGCCCTAATCAAACCCTTTGTCCTCCTCTGCTGAGTTCTAAATTTCTCCCAGTCCCCAGGTTCGCTGCTATTTCTGGCCAATTTGTATGCCACTTCCTTGGCTTTAATACTATCCCTGATTTCCCTTGATAGCCACGGTTGAGCCACCTTCCCTTTTTTATTTCTATGCCAGACAGGAATGTACAATTGTTGTAGTTCATCCATGCGGTCTCTAAATGTCTGCCATTGCCCATCCACAGTCAACCCCTTAAGTATCATTCGCCAATCCATCTCAGCCAATTCACGCCTCATACCTTCAAAGTTAGCCTTCTTTAAGTTCTGGACCATGGTCTCTGAATTAACTGTTTCATTCTCCATCCTAATGCAGAATTCCACCATATTATGGTCACTCTTCCCCAAGGGGCCTCGCACAACGAGATTGCTAATTAATCCTTTCTCATTACATAACACCCAGTCTAAGATGGCCTCCCCCCTAGTTGGTTCCTCGACATATTGGTCTAAAAAACCATCCCTTATGCACTCCAGAAAATCCTCCTCCACCGTATTGCTTCCAGTTTGGTTAGCCCAATCTATGTGCATATTAAAGTCACCCATTATAACTGCTGCACCTTTATTGCACGCACCCCTAATTTCCTGTTTGATGCCCTCCCCAACATCACTACTACTGTTTGGAGGTCTGTACACAACTCCCACTAACGTTTTTTGCCCTTTGGTGTTCTGCAGCTCTACCCATATAGATTCCACATCATCCAAGCTAATGTCCTTCCTAACTATTGCCTTAATCTCCTCCTTAACCAGCAATGCTACCCCACCTCCTTTTCCTTTTATTCTATCCTTCCTGAATGTTGAATACCCCTGGATTCGGTGAGATTGACTATGAGACACATACATCACATTGCGTAAGGATTGGAGTGAGTGCCAGCAGTGGATGGATACATTGGGAGGTGAGGTAGTGCATAGAAAGTGAAGGCTAGATACTGCTGAAAGTGGAGTGGGTGTGAGGAGTGATGTCATGGAGAATCTTAGCAAGTCAGAGTGAAAGGCCGGTGGGGGTCTTAAAGCACAGGATGGAGGTGAATCAGCAAATGTGCTGACTTTTCCTGATCTGGTTCAGTCATTGAACCGCTTCCTGGACTGTATCCCAGATTGGGGCATACGGTCCTGCAGCTCACCTCCTCAGCTCCCTCCAACTATGGATTCCTGGTGAGAGATGCAGGTTTCTTCCTCCCATTGCTGGGGAAAAGTCTGTCCCTTCTGCTCCTGACTGCACCCAACAGTAATTCCACTGATGCCTCATTGATTCTGGGTGCTGCCCTTGCTCTATGTGCAACATCCATCGTAAACACCTCCTGGTTCCCCAATTCCCATTTCATCATTGTCCCTTTAAATAGAGCTGCGATTGGGCCATGCGGGTGTGCATCACGCCCGCTTTGCAACTTGGAGACGCACAACCCGAAAGTCACTATTTATTGCCTCAATCAAGGTAAATTAGAGAATCCGTCTCGTTGACTTTACTTTGGGATTTGTGCCTGCAATCACACTCCTCCCGCTCAGAATCTGCCTTTACATTAATATCGGGCCCAGAGAGTTCATTCATGACCGGTGTTCTGTTGTAGACTTTCGGCTCATCGAACCTGTACTAACACTGCAAAATCTCCCCCTAGGGCCCTGGGTTTTAATTAAAATTTTTACTCACAATTTCTTACACTCATTCCTATTTTCTTCGCTCTAATTTAAGACATATATCCCACTTTATTTTCTTATTCTTTAAGTGGCACAATTTGTCTTTTGAATGAATTGTTTTTGACTGGGATCCCCTTTGTCAGTACTTTGTCATTATCTTGCCACCTTTATTGATGACTGTATTTGATTGCCTCGAGCTCGGGGCTCAAATTGAAGCTATTTGGCACCATCTAGTGGTTACATTGCGTACTATGAATTGCACGTAGAGCGAGGTCCTGTGGGAAGGAGGAAGGAGCACAGTAGGAGTATGTTCGAGTTTGTGTGTATGTATTGGCACATGCGGCAGAGCCTGGTCTCCCGTCGTCTTGGATCCCCTTACCACTGGACCAAGCCTGTGTGGTGGCTGGTGTGCAATGGCCACCCCACGTTAAAATAATTCACGCACAGGCATCTTCCACCATTTAAAATGAGTTCAGTAGTCACCCGAGTACTCATTTTTAGTGTGGAAGCAAGTCATCCTCTACCCCGAGGGACAGCCTACAATGATGAGTAGCCAGAGTCTTTCACTGCAGTGCTTTTCTCTGAGTTGTTCTCAAATGTTTGTCTTTCTGGTGTGTCTGTGGATCCATTCTGCCCACTGCGTTTGTCCATTGAATATTATTTAAAAAGGATCTTCATCCTTCTGTCTCTAAATGCAAGCATCGGTTGTCTGGCCTCGTGTGTAACCCTCTTCTCGCTCCACTATTGCCTTCAGCTGCCTTGGCCCTAAATCTCTCTGCCTCTTCTTTATGACCCCCCCTTAGACCCCATCTCTTTGAGCAAGCTTTTGGAGGCCCCCCTAATATCTCCTTTAAATCCCACTGTAAAGGGGAAATTAGGTTATTGACCAGTTAAGTTTTTTAATTGTCATCAATTAACTCCAAGGGTACACTACCAATGACTTACTAGTTGCATACTTCATTGTAAAACAACACCAACTTGCATTTATATAATGCCATTAATGTAATAAAATGTCCCAAGGCACTTCACAGGAACGTTATGAAACAAATTTGATGCTGAGCTACATAAGGAGATACTACGACAGGTGAGGTAGGTTTAAGGAGCATCTTAAAGGAGAGGCGTAGAGTTTTAGGGAGGGAATTCCTGAGCTTAGGACCTAGGCAGTTGAAGGCACGATAGGCAATGGTGGAGTGATGAAAATCAGGGATGAGCAAGAGGCTAGAATTGGAGGAGCACAGAGATCTCAGGAGGGTTTGAGGGCTGGAGGAGGTTCTTCCAGAACACTCAGTCTCCTTCCGCTTGTTCTCCATTTGTCTACCAGTGGAAGCAATCCTGCAGTACTCAGAATAAAGTCTCCAAGTTTTACTCACCCCCATACCGTTTACCTCTTAGTTACCTCTAAAAAGTAAGAGGTGTAAAACAATGGTGTGTATTCACGTTTCTTTGTATGTAATCAAATGACATGACCCTATATGACGACTAGATTTTCATCTACCTACAGCCAGGTAGATGAATAATAATTTTTGTGGGTTTTATATAACAATGAATGGAATGCCTTCAATTTAGGATAATACATGAGGGACATTCTAGTGTCCATTTTATTTTGGGAAATATGCAAATACAGGTAATAGCACTGCAGTCCTCAAAGTTAGCAATAGCTAAACATAAAGCAGGCTTTGCCAATTTTATTCATGGGAAAAAATGCCCCAGGTCTAAAGAATTTACATTTTTTTTTAAATTATAGCTTTTATCTACCACCAATTTAAAAAAAATCTGAGGTGAATCATTTCACTGCAGATATCTTTCTGTTGCCCTCAGTTTTATTTCAGAATCATTGATATAAAATCACAAAAGGGTTCCATTAGTCAAACTTATTAATGAAAAATTCTGGTCAGTAAAGTAATACATTATTTTTACCTGGACGGGACTTTTATTAAGTGGCTAATACAAGTGAATAATACAAGTGAATGTGCCAACACAGCAATAAATTATCACAATCAAGTATTTTGCTAGTAGTTGCTGGGACACAATTACCCATATTGGTGAATCCTTTATTGATCATAGCTCTGAAGGAAACAACTTTTAAAATGATGACTGAGGATCCAGTTAAATGATGAACTGAAAAGGAGCTTTAACATATTTGGACAGTTCCATCCTCTGTAAATATGCCATTTGCTGTTTTTAAATAAGTCAAGTGTCATTCAGCACTGGATCAGGCCTGAATTGTGTGCATGCACACGAATACATAACAGGAATGTTCAATTTAACTTTACTGCCTTTTTTTTGAAGCCGTCTCTTGTGCCTGTGGGTCTTTTGCAAAGCATCTCTCATTGAAAAATGACAGCATCTCCCTGGTCGTCAAGTTTACCGCTTTCATTACCAATCTTTCTCCGTCATCTGTCGAGAGGAAAAACACTTTAAAAAAAAAGTTAAAGGGATAAACTCTACCATAAAATAAACAAGCCAAACTGTGATCATTTGATACCAACATTCTTTCAAGAAGATTGAATATTCACATAATTTACTTCATTAAATGCAATCTGTGAGTTTAATTTTTCACAAATATGCTTTTAACATATGGAAAAAAGGAAATCATTTTATACATCACCAAAATGCAACTTATGGAATGATGTATGCTGTAAAGTAGAGCACAAAATTCATGAACAATGCACATTTACTTTTGACTGTACTAAAAATGAGAGAAGATAGGTTTTAAGAAAATCCAATTTTTGTTCCTCTTAAACCCCATGACATTGGTCTGGAAATCCCGGCCTCCCCGCGTCCGTACGAAGTTTCTATGGACCCGGGAAGACATCGGAAAAGCCGGTTTTCAGTGCACAATGCACATGCGCTGAAAACCGGCTTTTCCGATCTGTCAGATTATCCACATCTCGGGAGTGAGGACATTTGCATGGGCAAGATTGCTGTATTTACCCATATCTTGCCCAGCAAATGTCCTCAAAATTCTTGGGCCTGATAAAAGCAGGCGTATAGCCTACTTTTACAGGCGTAAGTGTTTAAAAACATACAAAAATATTATAAATTAAAAAAACATTTTTAAAAACTCTGCCCACGTTACATTTATTTTTAACCATAATTTAAAAAACATTTTAAAAACTCGGAATTTTTTTTTTCTCCAAGACATTAACTTTAATTTCAATTAATTTTTAATTATGTGAGGTGTGTTTTTTATTTTTTATTACATGTGTTTAATGTCTTTGTTTTTTTTTTCTCATTAATAGCAAGAGTTCTCATTGCTATTAATGAGAAAGCTGTGGAATACTGTACCTGATTGGCTGAGCAGTCACACATGACTGGAGCTTCTGCATGGGAACCTGTAGGACGGGAGCGTGCTTCGCAGTGCGGGAAGAGAAGCCTTCCCCAATGGAATCACAGGCTCCTCCCGGACCACCAGGTAAATTCGTAGAAATGTTTCAGGTCGGAAGCAATTGCCCGCGGGAAGCCTCCGACCGGATTTTCAGCCCCATAGTGCCAAGATGAGACTATTGCCTTGAAATAAATGTATTTTTCTATAATAATGGGTGGCATAGCAGGATGTACCCAGAGCTACAGCAAAGGCCAATGTCTTTCAAATTCAGTCTCACCAGACTTGGAGAAATTCGACTGAGGTACCAAGTCAGAGATTTTACAAAATCAATTAAACACAGTTTCAGCAAGTGATCAATAACTCTGAATTTTAACGTTTGCATTTGAGATACAGCTACAGGTAACAAGTCCGTCTGGGTGAGAATTCCAAGGGCAACAGAACCAATGTATGAAACTTCATCATTAATATTTTGTACAGACTTTTTGGATTGCTATTAAAGTACAAACATGGAAGCCTGATTTAAGTGACAAGGGTACAGTAGCACAGTGGTTATGTTACTGGACTAGTAATTTGGAGACGCTAGTTCAAATCCCACCATGGCAGCTGGGGGAATTTAAATTCAGTTAATTAAATAAATCTAGAATAAAAAGCTAGTAGGCTAGAAACTACCAGATTGTTGGAAAAACCCAACTGGTTCACGAATATCCTTTAGGGAAGGAAATCTGCCGTCCTTACCTGGTCTGGCCTATATGTGACGCCACAATATGGTTGACTTTTAACTACCCTCTGAAATGGCCTAGCAAGCCACTCAGTTGTACCAAGCCGCTACAACTGTGGGAGTACCTTCACCACACGGACTGCTGCAGTTCAAGAAGGCAGCTCACGACCATCTTCTCGATGGCAATGCGGGATGGGAATAAATGCTGGCCTTGCCAGCGACGCCCACATTCAATGAATTAAAAAAAAACTCCTGTTGTGCTGCTTAAGTCTTGTAGAGAACTAAGTGCTCTTCTTACCAATGTTAAAGAGAATGAGTTCTGGTATGGATCAGGACATGATGCATGAATTGGATTGTACAGAAGAGCACATGTTTTTTCTGCCACCTGCCAGCCAATCAATAAGGAGGTAAATTCTTCAAATCATATTTTGACCCAAAACAATTATTCAATCAAGAAAGAAGTGAAAGTTGGGTGGGAAATTTTCAATGGTACATTCTTGCACACTTACTTAATAGCCAGCTAATAGTATTGAATGAGGCAGGAGTGGAAGTTTGCTCCTTTTCCTCTCAGCTACAGGAGTATATCACTTAAAAGGGACCATCAGAAGAGAAAATGCTAGGAAATAGATGGTAGCATATCCTTAATAAAAATAAACTGCCTACGAGTTGTAAAACTATTTTCATGTATTTTAGAACACTAGTGCCAACAATATTCAATTTAAAGCAGCCACTGCGCAGATGTAGGGCGGCAAGTGGTATCAAATTGGCTGTGTGCAATAAATGAGATGCCACATATAATCATGTATAAAAGCAAATGTACAACTTCCTAGCCAAAAAACTATCACCTACAAACAAAATATCCCAGTCACCACTGCTGCCGGAGAATAGGAAATGTAGTTGTAATTCATGCTTCATGTTCCACAATGTGCTACAGGTACTGCTGAACAGAAACAAGGAGTGCAGACTATGATTAGGAGCCCGAGATAGGCAAGAAATGCTGGAGAGTTCAGAATAGACAAGAGAGTGGGTTCATTTAAATGATCTGCAGTATAAACCTCTATAACAGTGAACCTCTCTAATTTCAATCTTCAAACAATAACCTAACTTCTAACTATGCAAGTAATCACAATTGGTTCCTTTAGTTGCAAATTAAATCAAATTTACATAATGTTTATATATTTGATAATATATCAAATCCCAATTTTTGAAAAAAGATACACTTTGGAAAGCATGTTGAATGTTCACGAAATCAAAAGATTTCAAAGTCATTTCTGTACAGGCGAGTCGCTGGAAATATTTAGATAGTCAGGGACCATTGCTAGTATGGAGACATTCTATTGATCTCTGGCCCTAGAAGATGCTGTGATCATTGCAGGAAACATTTTTTAATCAGTAATGCTGCAACAGAAAACACAAATCTGGTGATCTCGGGGTTCCCTTTACAGAGTCCAGGAACCTTATTTAGAAAACATAGAAACATAGAAAATAGGTGCAGGAGTAGGCCATTCGGCCCTTCTAGCCTGCACCGCCATTCAATGAGTTCATGGCTGAACATTCAACTTCAGTATTTTCTATATTTTCTCTTTCTTTATTTTATGTGCTTAGATTAACCATCAAAAGAAATACAAATACCGCACACATTCTTGAGATAAAGGCCAATTTGTGCTGGTATTGGAAGAACAAGGTAAACAAATTTGTATTTTCCTTCTAATTTACATTAGTAACTAAAAAATTAAATTATACTTAAATGAATTATTTCTTTTGAATAAACAACAGTAAAACTTATTTTGTTCATGTACTTTTAAAACATCAATGTCAGAGATTTGGAAGTCTTGGGAGAATCAATACTAAATATGCCCAACCAATGCAGAGCAGCAATCAAGCAATAGGCTATTAAACTACATTGCTAAAATATAAAGGACCTAGTGATCAAACTTTATAATACTCTAGTCAGACCGCACCTTGAATACTGCGTCCAGTTCTGGTCACTAAGAAACAAGAAACATTCAAGTGCTGGATGCAGTGTAGAGAGTTGCAAGGCTGATCCAAGTTAAGTGACTTATGATTCTCAGATTCTGACTTAAAATATTGTAAATATTGTCACCACATGGTTCCTGTCTCCAGCTCATGGAAATGACCCCAGACGTCAAAAAGCTGATAAATATATGAGCTGCTGGGCTGGATTTTTGAGGGGTTTGCACTAACTTTTGACCCTCCGCGACTAAAACCTGGTCGCAAAGCCCGGGCGGGATACTCGGCTCCTTGTTTAAGGCATCGATGGGAAGTACTGCCGGGCGAGGTGTGCCGGACATGTAACGACGCCAACTGCGTTACCGTCCGAGATTGGGCACTCACCAAACCCGTACGCCGCGCCTAGAATAGCGACAGTAAAACCTGTTGGTGCAGCCGTAAGTTAGAAAACCTGCAAAAAAGGTAAAAATTTTTTTTCAGTGATTTGGTAGCCAAGGGCCTTAGTAATGTTGTTTGAATGTTTTTTTGAATTTGTTTTTCTCCTCCCAAGGCCTCTCTCGCAGCACAAACGACCCCGCACTAAGGTTGGCAAGGATCGTGTTTTGCGCCACAAATGATTGTGTAATGCCTCCCTTACCGGCACATACCCTAAAGGCCGAAAGTTCGGCTTAAAATCCATAACGTAGCGAAAACGGTCATTTTCACGTATCGCTATCGTTTTCACCCAAAAACCCGAAAATCCAGCCCAATAGCTTGTATAATACAGATACCATTTCTTTCAGTACTCCAGGGTGAAGACCATCTAAGACAGCAGCCCAATCTATTTTAAAACATTTATTCCTAGCTAAAACACAGTGGCTACAAGAGCAGGTCAGAGGCTGAGTATTCTGCGGTGTCTCACCTCCTAACTCTCCAAAGCCTTTCTATAAGGCACAAGTCTACAAGGCACAAGTCAGGAGTGTGATGGAATACTCTCCTTTTGCCTGGATGAGTGCAGCTCCAATGACACAAAGAAGCTCGATACCATCCAGAACAAAGCAGCCCGCTTGATTGGCACCCGTTCCACCAACTTAAATATTCACCCTGTTAGATCTCTTAATTTCCAATGAAATACGAACTCCGATTGTAGTTTTAACTGCTTTATTTTTGGCAGACAGCAGTAAAAAGTTCTTGGCTTTAAGCCAGGTCTTTGTTCTTCTGGCACCACATGGTCAAAATGGCTGTACTTATACCTGGAACAATTTACAGAAAAAAACTCGCCTTCTTTGACCTTATTGGCTCAATTAATAGTCTTTTAACCTTTTAATTGGCTCGCTACCCAAGGGTCCTAAAATGTCAAGTTGATTGATGCCTTAATACAACATGCTAACACTCACGTAGCATCTCTGACTTGTTGTCTGTGAATTTTCACAGCCTGTCTAAATGCACCCTGTTTGAATTCTCTATCACACCCCCTCCACAAGATGCACTGCAGCAAATCATCAAGGCTTCTTTGACAGCACCTCCCCAACCCGCGACTTCTATCATCTAGAAGGATAAGGGCAGCAGGCACGTGGGAACATCATCACCTCTAAGTTTCGTCACATACCATCCTGACTTGGAAATATATCGCCTTCCCTTCATCGTTGTTGTGTCCAATTCCTGGGACTCCCTCGCTAATAGCACCCTGGAAGTATCTTCATCACACCGACTGCAGCGGTTCAAGAAGGCAGCTCATTGCCACCTTCTCAAGGGCAATCAGGGATGGGCAATAAATATTGACCTTGCCAGCGGCACACACATCCCATGAACAAATATAAATAAAGGACTGTTTCTGCATTAACTTCCAAGATTTAATTTTGATAGTACCTGAATATGTTGCCATTTCACACAAATGTGAAGTATCCATTTAACACCTCAGCCATATTTTGGTTTGTCACTCTAACCTGCTGAGTAGAATCTCCCAAAGACCGTATGTAATCCTCGGCCACACTTTGACTGCTGACATTAATGAAATGATGGCAGTTGTGGTTTTTTGAACTTGCATAGAAACATAGAAAATATGTGCAGGAGTAGGCCATTCGGCCCTTCGAGCCTGCACCACCATTCAATATGATCATGGCTGATCATGCACTTCAGTACCCCATTCCTGCTTTCTCTCCATACCTCTTGATCCCTTTAGCCGTGAGGGCCACATCTAACTCCCTTTTGAATATATCTAACGAACCGGCCTCAACAACTTTCTGTGGTAGAGAATTCCACATGCTCACAACTCTCTGAGTGAAGAAGTTTCTCCTCATCTCGGTCCTAAATGGCTTACCCCTTATCTTTAGGCTGTGACCCCTGGTTCTGGACTTCCCCAACATTGGGAACATTCTTCCTGCATCTAACCTGTCCAATCCCATCAGAATTTTATATGATTCTATGAGAATCCCTTTCATTCTTCTAAATTCCAGTGAATATAAGACTAGTCGATCCAGTCTTTCTTCATATGTCAGTCCTGTTATCCCGGGAATCAGTCTGGTGAACCTTCGCCGCACTTACTCAGTAGCAAGAATGTCCTTCCTCAGATTAGGAGACCAAAACTGTACACAATATTCAAAGTGTGGCCTCACCAAAGCCCTGTACAACTGTAGTAAGACCTCCCTGCTCCTATACTCAAATCCTCTCGCTATGAAGGCCAACATGGCATTTGTCTTCTTCACCGCCTGCTGCATCTGTATGCCAACTTTTAATGACTGATGTACCATGACACCCAGGTCTCGTTGCACCTCACCTTTTCCTAATCTGTCACCATTCAGATAATATTCTGTCTTCCTGTTTTTACCACCAAAGTGGATAACCTCACATTTATCTACATTTTACAGCATCTGCCATGTATTTGCCCACTCACCTAACCTGTCCAAGTCACCCTGCAGCCTCTTAGCATCCTCCTCACAGCTCACACTGCCACCCAGCTTAGTGTCATCTGCAAACTTGGAGATATTACATTCAATTCCTTCGTCTAAATCATTAATATATATTGTAAATAGCTGGGGTCCCAGAACTGAACCTTGCGGTACCCCACTAGTCACTGCCTGCCATTCTGAAAAGGACCCGTTTATTCCTACTCTTTGCTTCCTATCTGCCAACCAGTTCTCTATCCACGTCAGTACATTACCCCCAATACCATATGCTTTAATTTTGCACACTAATCTCTTGTGTGGGACCTTGTCAAAAGCCTTTTGAAAGTCTAAATACACCACATCCACTGGCTCCCCCTTGTCCACTCTACCAGTTACATCCACAAAAAATTCGAGAAGATTTGTCAAGCATGATTTCCCTTTCATAAATCCATGCTGACTTGGACCGATCTGGTCACTGCTTTCACATCTTTAATAATTGATTCCAACATTTTCACCACTACTGATGTCAGGCTAACCAGTCTATAATTCCCTGTTTTCTCTCTCCCTCCTTTTTAAAAAAATGGGGTTACATTAGCTACCCTCCAGTCCAAAAGAACTGATCCAGAGTCTATAAAATGTTACAAAATGACCACCAATGCATCCACTATTTCTAGGGCCACTTCCTTAACTACTCTGGGATGCAGACTATCAGGCCCTGGGGATTTATTGGCCTTCAATCCCATCAATTTCCCTAACACAATTTCCTGACTAATAAGGATTTCCTTTAGTTCCTCCTTCTCGCTAGACCCCTCGGTCCCCTAATATTTCCAGAAGGTTATTTGTTCTTCCTTAGTGAAGACAGAACCAAAGTATTTGTTCAACTGATCTGCCATTTCTTTGTTCCCCATTATAAATTCACTTGATCCTGACTGCAAGGGACCTACATTTGTCTTCACTAATCTTTTTCTCTTCACATATCTATAGAAGCTTCTGCAGTCAGTTTTTATGTTCCCTGCAAGCTTATTCTCATATTCTATTTTCTCCCTCCTAAGTAAACCCTTTGTCCTCCTTTGCTGAATTCTAAATTTCTTCCAGTCCTCAGGTTTGCTGCTTTTTTTGGCCCATTTATATGCCTCTTCCTTGGATTTAACACTATCCCCAATTTCCCTTGTAAGCCACGGTTGAACCACCTTCCCCGTTTTATTTTTACGCCAGACAGGGATGTACAATTGTTGAAGTTCATCCATGTGATCTTCAAATGTCTGCCATTGCCTATCCACCGTCAACCCTTTAAGTATCATCCAAGAACTATATGTCCTGGGCGCAATTTTAATTTCCCTTTTGTATTAGACAAAAATGATTTTGTTTTTAGGCAGCTGTATGCCATAATAAGCATGGACTAGCATTAGTTCAGCTTCCCTTTCTGATATTAAAAGTTGTAATGGGGAGTACTTTGTACTGATCAAGATGTTAGTATAGAGAGTGGAATACTTTTTAAAATCGACATCAAGCATTCCTCTACTCTGCCCCTAAAATGCAACTTAACCTCTACCCCCTGCACATGACCTCTGTTGTCCTGTTTTTACAACAGTATGGAAGCTTTATTTCTCACACCAGCCACCCTTTATGGCTTCTCTGAGAAAGTTAAGGTCAATCAGGGATAGTTTCACGCTGTTAACTCTCACTTGCTAAAACCCCTTTCCCCCCCGCATCCTCCATTTTGTTCTCCTTGCCCCTCTATTGAAGGTGGTGACTCATTCTGTTTGCTGTTCCACTTCATCTCGAAGCATCCAGAATGAAAGCTGATCATTTATTCAACAACAGGGGCCATCATAGTCGAGCCTAGTCCTGTCCTCACCCAGCATCCATAGATATGTATTCTAACAGAGGTTACTGACAGTTGTCAAGAACAGGTACCCTCATCAATTTTTGCTCTCTTCCCACAATGGAGATTGTCTAACCATGTGGCAGTGCTTGTACTCCAATGCTAATGTGCATCGTATCACAAGTTTATTTCTTTTTGCCTTTTGCTATTTGGATGTCTGAGTACAAGTGACACCACTGAAAAGACTAACATTTACAAAGGGAAGATGCAAACAGACAACAAATGCACAATGTTAACAACTCAGAAACTAAAAGTACATAGCTTTGTGAAAGAGCCAGCCATCCCATTTCAGGCCAGAAGAACTCTGCATTATATAATTTGTTGCAGTAGAAATTTGCAGCTGGTAATATTGTGACAATGTTAAAATGGGCTGGTTTCTGGGAGAGGTGGTTGAATTTCTTTGTGTGGGGAAGGTATACCTAAAGTGGTGTGCAACTCCCAGAAGGAAAAAATCATGCGTACTAATAGACTATAAACACTCACTTGGCAAGAATAACTAACTTGATTGTTTTGGTAGACACGTGTTGTATAGGTCTCAGCTAATCCTAATGCATAACAAAGCCTAGTAGATGTTAAGTCCACCCAGGTAATAGAAATAATTAATGTTGATCAGGAGGCCATCATTTGCCTATATTTATAGTTTATGGCCTTTGCAATAGAAACATAGAAAATAGGTGCAGGAGTAGGCCATTCGAGCCTGCACCACCATTCAATAAGATCGTGGCTGATCATTCCCTCAGTACCCCTTTCCTGCTTTCTCTCTATACCCCTTGATACCTTTAGCCGTAAGGGCCATATCTAACTCCCTCTTATAAAGGTATGAAGGCAAAGTTGACTAATGTGGACTGGGAAAATAGATTAAAGGGCAAGACGGTAGATGAACAGTGGCAAACAATTAAGGAGATATTTCATAACTCTCAGCAAAGATATATTCCAGTGAGAAAGAAAGACTCCAAGAGAAGGATGAACCATCCTTCGTTATCTAAGGAAGTAAAGGATGGTAAATTGAAAACAAAGGCATACAAAGTTGCAAAGAATAGTGGAAGGCCAGAGGATTGGGAAATTTTAGAAACCAACAAAGGATGACTAAAAAATGAATGAGAGAAGATAGTTTGAAAGAGTAAACTAGCAAGAAATATGAAAACAGACAGTAAGAGCTTCTACAGGTATATAAAAAGGAAAAGAGTAGCTAAAGTAAACGTTGGTCCCTTAGAGGATGAGACTAGGGAATTAATAATGGGAAACAGGGAAAGGGCAGAGACTCTGAACAAATATTTTGTATCGGTCTTCACGGTAAAAGACACTAAAATCATCCCAATAATTGATAATCAAGGGGCAAAAGGGATGGAGGAACTTAAAACAATCACTAACACTAGAGAAAAAGTACTAGGCAAATTGGGACTAAAGGTGGACAAGGCCCCTGGACCTGATGGCCTGCATTCTCGGGTCTGAAAAGAATTGGCTGCAGAGATAGTGGATGCATTGGTTGTAATCTACCAAAATTCCCTGGATTCTAGAGAGGGCCCAGCGGATTGGAAAGCCGCAAATGTAACACCCCTATTTAAGAAAGGAGGGAGACAGAAAGCAGGAAACTATAGACCAGTTAACCTAACATCTGTCATTGGGAAAATGCTGGAGTCCATTATTAAGCAAGTAATAGTAGGACATTTGGAAAAACATAATACAGTCAAGGAAACTCAGTATGGCTTTATGAAAGGGAAATCATGTTTGACAAATTTTCTTGACTTCTTTGAGGATGTAACGAACAGGGTGGATAAAGGGGAGCCAGTAGATGTCGTGTATTTGGATTTCCAGAAGGCATTCGATAAGGTGCCACATAAAAGGTTACAGCACAAGATAAGAGCTCACAGAGTTGGAGGCTATATATTAGCATGGATAGAGGATTGGCTAACTAACAGAAAACAGTGTGTCGGGATAAATGGGTTATTTTCAGGTTGGCAAACGGTAACTAGTGGGGTGCCACAGGGATCAGTGCTGGGGCCTCAACTACTTACAATCTATATTAATGACTTGGATGAAGGGACCGAGGGTAATATAGCCAAATTTGCTGATGATACAAAGATAGGTGAGAAAGCAATCTTGAGAAGGACACAAATAATCTGCAAAGGGATATAGATAGATTAAGTGAATGGGCAAAAAATTGGCAGATGGAGTATAATGTGGGAAAATGTGAAATTATCCATTTTGGGAGGAAAAATAAAAAAGCAAATTATTATTTAAATTGGGAGAGATTACAAAATGCTGCAGTACAGAGGTATCTGGGGGTCCTTGTACATGAAACACAAAAAGTTAGTATACAGGTACAGCAGGTAATTAGGAAGGCAAATGGAATGTTGGCCTTAATTGCAAGGGGGATAGAGTATAAAAGCAGAGAAGTCCTGCTACAACTGTACAGGGTATTAGTGAAGCCACACCTGGAGTACTGCGTACAGTTTTGGTCTCCGTATTTAAGGAAGGATATACTTGCATTGGAGGCTGTTCAGAGAAGGTTCATTAGGTTGATTCTGGAGATCAGGGGGTTGACTTATGAGGATAGGTTGAGCCTATACACATTGGAGTTCAGAAGAATGAGAGGTGATCTTATTGAAACATAATGAGGGGGCTCGACAAGGTGTAATGCAGAGAGGATATTTCCACTCAAAGGGGAAACTAAAACTAGGTGACCATGGGGGCCAAGTTTCAGCCTGAGTTGCTCCTGTTTTTTTTGGAGCAACTGGTTTAGAATGGAGTATCTTAGAAATTGCAATTCTCGGCATTTAGTTTGCTCCAGTTCTAGTCAGTTAGAACAGTTTCAGTTTGGAACAAATTTTTTTTCAAAAGAGGGCGTTTCCGGCCACTTACTCCCATTTTGAAAGTTTAGGCAGTGAAAACTTACTCCAAACTAACTTAGAATGGAGTAAGTGTAGATTTTTGTATGCTCAGAAAAACCTTGCCTACCTTTAAAAAATCAGGCGTAGGTTACAAATCAGGCGTAGGGAATGGGAGGGGGGTTAAAGGGAAGTTCACATACATTAAACACTTCAGTTTTACAAATAAAGAGCCATCAATAATAAACCCCCCGCCACCCCGCCAGTGTGTGTGTCTCTCTCTCTCTCTCGTCCGTCAGTGTCTGACAGCGAGGCGAGCGGGGGGTGGGGAGGGGAGAGGAGAGGAGAGGAGAGGAGAGGGAGGGGGAGAGGAGAGGAGAGGAGAGGGAGGGAGGGAGGAGAGGAGAGGAGAGGAGAGGGAGGGGGAGAGGAGAGGAGAGGAGAGGGAGGGGGAGAGGAGAGGAGAGGAGAGGAGAGGGGGAGGGAGAGGAGAGGAGAGGAGAGGAGAGGGAGGGG